>NC_135803.1:156231969-156482768 GCF_964213995.1 Mustelus asterias | reverse complement strand
AAAGGGATCTGGGTGTACAGGTACACAGGTCACTGAAAGTGGCAACGCAGGTGGAGAAGGTAGTCAAGAAGGCATATGGCATGCTTGCCTTCATCGGCCAGAGCATTGAGTTTAAAAATTGGCAAGTCATGTTGCAGCTTTATAGAACCTTAGTTAGGCCGCACTTGGAATATAGTGTTCAATTCTGGTCGCCACACTACCAGAAGGATGTGGAGGTTTTGGAGAGGGTGCAGAAAAGATTTACCAGGATGTTGCTGGTATGGAGGGCATTAGCTATGAGGAGAGGTTGGAGAAACTTGGTTTGTTCTCACTGGAACGACGGAGGTTGAGGAGTGATCTGATAGAAGTCTACAAGATTATGAGGGGCATGGACAGAGTGGATAGTCAGAAGCTTTTTCCCAGGGTGGAAGAGTCAGTTACGAGGGGCAAGGTTTAAAGGAGATGTACGAGGCAAGTTTTTTACACAGAGGGTGGTGGGTGCCTGGAACTCGCTGCCGGGGGAGGTCGTGGAAGCAGATACGATAGTGAGTTTTAAGGGGCGTCTGGACAAATACATGAATAGGATGGGAATGGAGGGATACGGTCCCCGGAAGGGTAGGGGGTTTTAGTTCAGTCGGGCAGCATGGTCGGTGCAGGCTTGGAGGGCCGAAGGGCCTGTTCCTGTGCTGTAATTTTCTTTGTTCTTAGAACTTCAGACAGAGCCCAGGTGGAATATTGTGAACCATTCTGGCACCAGACTAAAATAAGTGGATGTAGGGGAACTGGCGAAAGTTTTTAAATATTCAGAGGGATGTCTGTCACCAGAACTGTGTTGGGAAAGATTGAATAGATAGGAAAAGGCTGAGGGCTGACCTGTTAGAGGAGTAGATAAGAAGACCTGGAGTATTGTGCACAGGTTTACTTCAGGAGGGCTGTAGTTGCATTGAAGGCGGTTCAGAGGAGATTCACTAGATTGATTCCAGAGGTGAGGTTTCTTATGAAGAGAGATTGGGCAGGTTAGGCCGATACTCCCTGGAGTTTAGAAGAATGAGGGGAGATCTAATTGAGGTCTACAAGATGCTCAAGGGGATTGACAAGGTCGACCGTGGAAAGGATGTTTCCTCTTGTGTCTTTCTGGAACAAGGGGTCACAGTTTTAGGATAAAGGGTGGCAGATTTCAAACAGAGAGAGGTAGGAATGACCTCTCTCACAGGGTCATGAGTGCGGTGGATGCCAGGACATTGAGTAAAGTTGAGGAGGTGTTAGACAGATTTTTAATGAGTGATGGGTTTGAAGGGCTGTGGTGAACGGGCAGGAAAGTGGAGTTGAGGCTGAGATGAGATCAGCCCTGATAGTATTGAATGGTGGAGCAGGCTCGAGGGGCTGAATGGCCTCCTCCTGCTCCTGGGTCTTTAGTTCTTTAAACTATGAAGGTGTTTGATGGGACAGATGTTGAGAAGATGTGTGGGACTTTCTGGGCTCCACACATTGAGAATCGCCTGTGGAGGATCCCAACACAGCGGCGGCCGAAAATCCCGGCTAATGTTTCCACTTGCTGCGGAAAACCAGGGGCCATAAAATAATCCGTAATAAATCCAATAGGGAATTCAGGAGAAACCTCTTTACCCAGGGAGTGGTGGGAATGCTATGGATGTCTTTCGAGGAAGCAAAGTAAACACTTGAAGGGGAGATGGATGGAAGGATATGGCGATTGGAGGCGGGGTGGGGATGGAGGGGGGTGCGGAGGAGAGGTGGTAATGAAATAGGTGGAAAGAAGCGTATGTGCAGCATAAGGTAGATGCAGGGAGGATGTTCCCGATGGTGGGGGGTGTCCAGAACCAGAGGTCACAGTCTGAGGATTCAGGATAGACCATTTAGGACGGAGGTGAGGAGACATTTCTTCACCCAAGAGTGGTGAACCTGTGGAATTCATTACCACAGGAAGTAGTTGATGCCAAAACATTGAATGTATCCAAGAGGCGGCTGGATATAGCACTTGGGGTGAATGCGATCAAAGGTGATGGGGGAAAGCAGGATTAGGCTGTTCAGTTGGATGATCAGCCATGATGGTGATGAATGGCGGAGCAGGCTCGAAGGGCCGAATGGCCTCCTCCTGCTTCTATCTCCGATGTTTCTATAAACATGGTTTTATAGTCCTTAAACTCTGTATCAATCCCAAACTAATCCCAATACCCCACACTCTCCCTAAAGCCCTGAATCAATCCCCAAACTAATCCCACTGCCTCCGCTCGCTCCCCATAGCCCTGTATCAATCCCAAACTAATCCCACTGCCCCTCTCTCTCCCCATAGCCCTGTATCAATCCCAAACTAATCTCACTGCCCCGCTCTCTCCCCATAGCCCTGTATCAATCCCAAACTAATCCCACTGCCCCGCTCTCTCCCCATAGCCCTGTATCAATCCCCAAACTAATCCCACTGCCCCCACTCTCTCCCCATAGCCCTGTATCAATCCCCAAACTAATCCCACTGCCCCCACTCTCTCCCCATAGCCCAGTATCGACCCCAACCTAATCCCACTGCCCCCGCTCTCTCCCCATAGCCCAGTATCAATCCCAAACTAATCCCACTGCCCCCGCTCTCTCCCCATAGCTCTGTATTAATCCCAAACTAATCCCACTGCCCCCACTCTCTCCCCATAGCCCTGTATCAATCCCCAAACTAATCCCACTGCCCCGCTCTCTCCCCATAGCCCTGTATCAATCCCCAAACTAATCCCACTGCCCTGCTCTCTCCCCATAGCCCTGTATCAACCCCAAACTAATCCCACTGCCCCCGCTCTCTCCCCATAGCCCAGTATCAATCCCAAACTAATCCCACTGCCCCCGCTCTCTCCCCATAGCCCTGTATCAATCCCCAAACTAATCCCACTGCCCCCACTCTCTCCCCATAGCTCTGTATTAATCCCAAACTAATCCCACTGCCCCCACTCTCTCCCCATAGCCCTGTATCAATCCCCAAACTAATCCCACTGCCCCGCTCTCTCCCCATAGCCCTGTATCAATCCCCAAACTAATCCCACTGCCCCCGCTCTCTCCCCATAGCTCTGTGTCAATCCCAAACTAATCCCACTACCCTGCTCTCTCCCCATAGCCCTGTATCAACCCCAAACTAATCCCACTGCCCCCGCTCTCTCCCCATAGCCCAGTATCAATCCCAAACTAATCCCACTGCCCCCGCTCTCTCCCCATAGCCCTGTATCAATCCCCAAACTAATCCCACTGCCCCCACTCTCTCCCCATAGCCCTGTATCAATCCCCAAACTAATCTCACTGCCCCGCTCTCTCCCCATAGCCCAGTATCGACCCCAACCTAATCCCACTGCCCCGCTCTCTCCCCATAGCTCTGTATTAATCCCAAACTAATCCCATTGCCCCCACTCTCTCCCCATAGCCCGATGGCAATCCCCAAAGGAATGACACAGAGTTTCTCTGATCACACTGGTGAAGCACCTTGTGATATTATATTACGTAAGGTGCTATATAAATGCAAGTAGTTATTGTGGCAGTGACCTGAGAGTGAATGCTGGTGTGTGCCCAGCAGGGGGCAGGAACTCAGGATGACTCATTTTGTTCCTCAGGTGTTAACTCGACGTCTGCCCGAGTTCTTTCCCTGCTGGTGATCCCGGGACAGCTGCTCTTCCTCTACACCATCCACTTCATCGGGGCAGGGCACATTCCCATCAGCCCCATTTTCATTGCCTTCTACCTCACTGCTGCCCTCATCCAGGTAAGGGCCCTCGCTGACAGCCTCGCTGCCCCAGGGGGAACCAGTCCCTCACCTCAGACTCAAAAATTCAAAGCTTCAACCCTCACTCCAGAGATTTGAATGCAGCAACTAAACGGACACCCAGCGTAGTACTGAGGGAGTGCCGCATTGTCAGAGGGTCAGTACTGAGGGAGTGCCGCACTGTCAGAGGGTCAGTACTGAGGGAGTGCCGCATTGTCAGAGGGTCAGTACTGAGGGAGTGCCGCACTGTCAGAGGGTCAGTACTGAGGGAGTGCCGCACTGTCAGAGGGTCAGTACTGAGGGAGTGCCGCATTGTCAGAGGATCAGTACTGAGGGAGTGCCGCATTGTCAGAGGGTCAGTACTGAGGGAGTGCGGCACTGTCAGAGGGTCAGTACTGAGGGAGTGCCGCATTGTCAGAGGGTCAGTACTGAGGGAGTGCCGCATTGTCAGAGGGTCAGTACTGAGGGAGTGCTGCACTGTCAGAGGGTCAGTACTGAGGGAGTGCCGCACTGTCAGAGGGTCAGTACTGAGGGAGTGCCGCATTGTCAGAGGGTCAGTACTGAGGGAGTGCCGCACTGTCAGAGGGTCAGTACTGAGGGAGTGCCGCATTGTCAGAGGGTCAGTACTGAGGGAGTGCCGCACTGTCAGAGGGTCAGTACTGAGGGAGTGCCGCACTGTCAGAGGGTCAGTACTGAGGGAGTGCCGCACTGTCTGAGGGTCTGTGTTGAGGGAGTGCCGCACTGTCAGAGGGTCAGTGTTGAGGGAGTGCCGCACTGTCAGAGGGTCAGTGTTGAGGGAGTGCCGCACTGTCAGAGGGTCAGTGTTGAGGGAGTGCCGCACTGTCAGAGGGTCAGTACTGAGGGAGTGCTGCACTGTCAGAGGGTCAGTACTGAGGGAGTGCCGCACTGTCAGAGGGTCAGTGCTGAGGGAGTGCCGCACTGTCAGAGGGTCAGTACTGAGGGAGTGCCGCACTGTCAGAGGGTCAGTACTGAGGGAGTGCCGCACTGTCAGAGGGTCAGTACTGAGGGAGTGCCGCACTGTCAGAGGGTCAGTGCTGAGGGAGTGCCGCACTGTCAGAGGGTCAGTACTGAGGGAGTGCCGCATTGTCAGAGGGTCAGTGCTGAGGGAGTGCCACACTGTCAGAGGGTCAGTACTGAGGGAGTGCTGCACTGTCAGAGGGTCAGTACTGAGGGAGTGCCGCATTGTCAGAGGGTCAGTACTGAGGGAGTGCCGCACTGTCAGAGCGGCGATACGGATTCTGGGCTGTGAGGGAGCTGATTGTTGTCTCTCGTTGCTGGGCAGGTGTGTATTCTGCTGTACCTCGCCGACCTCATTGTCCGACTGAGCTGGAGAATGGGATTGGACCCGGACAATGTCTCCATCCCGTACCTGACCGCACTGGGGGACCTTCTGGGGACCAGCCTCCTGGCTCTCTGCTTCCTCCTCGAATGGTACATCGAGAATGGTGTCTGACTGCAGCCAATCCAAAGACCGCTGGAACCTACAGTAGGAAGTGCCCTTTGCCCTCTGCTCTCTGAGCCTGCGCCGTGGGATCCACACATCAACACGGCTGTGCTGATTCAGGCTTGAACTGTGCGGGAGACATCACGCCCTGGATCTGACTCAGGGCAATATTTAAAACTCAGTGCAGTCCCGCTTGCTGAGATTTCTCGCTGGGGTTCAGTGAACCCCATTTACTGAACTGTTCATTCAGTCCTCCAGGTCACACTGCTCTTTCTGCTGCATAACACCCTCCCCCCACTCCGCCCCCTCTCACACACACAACATATTGTCACATTTGTATTGCTCATCTTCCCCACGTAAATATCTCTATTCCCTTCATCTCTCCCAGTCCCCACTGGAACGAGTCCCACATTCTCCCCACTCCCTTTGGGAGCGAGTCCCACATTCTCTCCACTCCACGTGGGAGCGAGTCCCACATTCTCCCCACTCCCCGTGGGAGCGAGTTACAATCTCCCCCACTCCCCGTGGGAGCGAGTCCCACATTCTCCCCATTCCCTGTGGGAGCGAGTCCCACATTCTCCCTACTCTCTGTGGGAGCGAGTCCCACATTCTCCTCTCTCTGTGGGAGCGAGTCCCACATTCTCCCCACTCTCTGTGGGAGCGAGTCCCACATTCTCCTCTCTCTGTGGGAGTGAGTCCCACATTCTCCCCACTCCCCGTGGGAGCGAGTCCCACATTCTCCCTACTCCCCGTGGGAGCGAGTCCCACATTCTCCCCACTATCTGTGGGAGCGAGTCCCACATTCTCCCCACTCTCTGTGGGAGCGAGTCCCATATTCTCCCCATTCCCCATGGGAGTGAGTCCCGCATTCTCCCCACTCTCTGTGGGAGCGAGTCCCACATTCTCCCCACTCCCTGTGGGAGCGAGTCCCACATTCTCCCCACTCCCTGTGGGAGCGAGTCCCACATTCTCCCCACTCTCTGTGGGAGCGAGTCCCACATTCTCCCCACTCTCTGTGGGAGCGAGTCCCATATTCTCCCCATTCCCCATGGGAGTGAGTCCCGCATTCTCCCCACTCTCTGTGGGAGCGAGTCCCACATTCTCCCCACTCCCTGTGGGAGCGAGTCCCACATTCTCCCCACTCCCTGTGGGAGCGAGTCCCACATTCTCCCCACTCTCTGTGGGAGCGAGTCCCACATTCTCCCCACTCTCTGTGGGAGCGAGTCCCATATTCTCCTCACTCTCTGTGGGAGCGAGTCCCACATTCTCCCCACTCTCTGTGGGAGCGAGTCCCACATTCTCCCCACTCTCTGTGGGAGCGAGTCCCACATTCTCCCCACTCCTTGTGGGAGCGAGTCCCACATTCTCCCCACTCCCTGTGGGAGCGAGTCCCACATTCTCCCCACTCTCTGTGGGAGCGAGTCCCACATTCTCCCCACTCTCTGTGGGAGCGAGTCCCATATTCTCCCCATTCCCCATGGGAGTGAGTCCCACATTCTCCCCACTCCCTGTGGGAGCGAGTCCCACATTCTCCCCACTCTCTGTGGGAGCGAGTCCCATATTCTCCCCATTCCCCATGGGAGTGAGTCCCAGATTCTCCGCACTCCCCGCGGGAGTGAGTCCCGCATTCTCCCCACTCCCTGCGGGAGTGAGTCCTACAATCTCACTGTGGGCAGTGTTGTTTTTCCTGAATTTCCCAGTCGGGTGTATTTCTGGCTCCCAGTCTGCTCTCCCTGGAACTGGAAACATCGGGCGGGATTTTACGTCTTCACTCATCAAGAAAGTGTAAAATCCTGCCAAGGTTAACGGACCTTTCTGTGCTCCGCCCCTCGCCCGCTCCGATTCCCGTGACGGGTGGGGTAGTAAAATTCTCCATCCCAACCCAGGGTCTCGTATCCGGAACTTTCTTCCTGCCACTTTCCCAGTTTCTTTTTCCCCTTTCAGTAACAATGGAGGGCAGAGGGGTGAGCATCTCCGACAATGCTGAGCACAGGTACAACATCCGCTTACTGCTTTCCAGTCCTATCCCACTACAGGCCAGACACAGTGTTTTGATGCAATGTTACCTTCTGTAATCGGTTTCTGTGTTCCCAATATTCCCCCCATTCCGTGCACTGTTCAGAATTAATATCCCAATTGATGTTTGCACAGAGATTCGCACACTGCACAGAGATTCACACACTGCACAGAGATTCACACACTGCACAGAGATTCACACACTGCACAGAGATTCACACACTGCACAGAGATTCGCACACTGCACAGAGATTCACACACTGCACAGAGATTCACACACTGCACAGAGATTCGCACACTGCACAGAGATTCGCACACTGCACAGAGATTCACACACTGCACAGAGATTCGCACACTGCACAGAGATTCACACACTGCACAGAGATTCACACAGTGCACAGAGATTCACACACTGCACAGAGATTCACACACTGCACAGAGATTCACACACTGCACAGAGATTCACACACTGCACAGAGATTCACACACTGCACAGAGATTCGCACACTGCACAGAGATTCGCACACTGCACAGAGATTCACACACTGCACAGAGATTCGCACACTGCACAGAGATTCGCACACTGCACAGAGATTCACACACTGCACAGAGATTCACACACTGCACAGAGATTCACACACTGCACAGAGATTCGCACACTGCACAGAGATTCGCACACTGCACAGAGATTCACACACTGCACAGAGATTCACACAGTGCACAGAGATTCGCACACTGCACAGAGATTCGCACACTGCACAGAGATTCACACACTGCACAGAGATTCGCACACTGCACAGAGATTCACACACTGCACAGAGATTCACACAGTGCACAGAGATTCACACACTGCACAGAGATTCACACACTGCACAGAGATTCACACACTGCACAGAGATTCACACACTGCACAGAGATTCACACACTGCACAGAGATTCGCACACTGCACAGAGATTCGCACACTGCACAGAGATTCGCACACTGCACAGAGATTCACACACTGCACAGAGATTCGCACACTGCACAGAGATTCGCACACTGCACAGAGATTCACACACTGCACAGAGATTCACACACTGCACAGAGCTTCACACACTGCACAGAGATTCACACACTGCACAGAGATTCGCACACTGCACAGAGATTCACACACTGCACAGAGATTCGCACACTGCACAGAGATTCGCACACTGCACAGAGATTCACACACTGCACAGAGATTCACACACTGCACAGAGATTCACGCACTGCACAGAGATTCACGCACTGCACAGAGATTCGCACACTGCACAGAGATTCGCACACTGCACAGAGATTCACACACTGCACAGAGATTCACACACTGCACAGAGATTCACACACTGCACAGAGATTCACACACTGCACAGAGATTCACGCACTGCACAGAGATTCACGCACTGCACAGAGATTCGCACACTGCACAGAGATTCGCACACTGCACAGAGATTCACACACTGCACAGAGATTCACACAGTGCACAGAGATTCACACAGTGCACAGAGATTCACACACTGCACAGAGATTCACACACTGCACAGAGATTCACACACTGCACAGAGATTCACACACTGCACAGAGATTCGCACACTGCACAGAGATTCACACACTGCACTTCACACGTCTGGAAACCATTTGCTGTGTCTGCACAAATTCATTCAGAATCCAACAAAAATGCAATACTCGTTTCGTCAATTTCCAACAACCTGGAACCCGTATCCCAGTGAGAGTCAGTGTGTGTGGAACCCGTACCCCAGTGAGAGTCAGTGTGTGTGGAACCCGTACCCCAGTGAGAGTCAGTGTGTGTGGAACCCGTACCCCAGTGAGAGTCAGTGTGTGTGGAACCCGTACCCCAGTGAGAGTCAGTGTGTGTGGAACCCGTATCCCAGTGAGAGTCAGTGTGTGTGGGACCCGTACCCCAGTGAGAGTCAGTGTGTGTGAAACCCGTACCCCAGTGAGAGTCAGTGTGTGTGGAACCCGTACCCCAGTGAGAGTCAGTGTGTGTGGAACCCGTACCCCAGTGAGAGTCAGTGTGTGTGGAACCCGTACCCCAGTGAGAGTCAGTGTGTGTGGAACCCGTATCCCAGTGAGAGTCAGTGTGTGTGGGACCCGTACCCCAGTGAGAGTCAGTGTGCGTGGAACCTGTACCCCAGTGAGAGTCAGTGTGTGTGGGACCCGTACCCCAGTGAGAGTCAGTGTGTGTGGGACCCGTACCCCAGTGAGAGTCAGTGTGTGTGGGACCCGTACCCCAGTGAGAGTCAGTGTGTGTGGGACCCGTACCCCAGTGTGAGTCAGTGTATGTGGAACCCGTACCCCAGTGAGAGTCAGTGTGTGTGGAACCCGTACCCCAGTGAGAGTCAGTGTGTGTGGAACCCGTACCCCAGTGAGAGTCAGTGTGTGTGGAACCCGTACCCCAGTGAGTCAGTGTGTGTGTGGAACCATATCCCAGTGAGAGTCAGTGTGTGGAACCCGTACCCCAGTGAGAGTCAGTGTGTGGGGAACCCGTACCCCAGTGAGAGTCAGTGTGTGTGGAACCCGTACCCCAGTGAGAGTCAGTGTGTGTGGAACCCGTACCCCAGTGAGAGTCAGTGTGTGTGGAACCCGTACCCCAGTGAGAGTCAGTGTGGGTGGAACCCGTACCCCAGTGTGAGTCAGTGTGTGTGTGGAACTGTATCCCAGTGAGAGTCAGTGTGTGTGGAGCCTGTACCCCAGTGAGAGTCAGTGTGTGTGCAACCCATACCCCGGTGAGAGTCAGTGTGTGTGGAGCCTGTACCCCAGTGAGAGTCAGTGTGTGTGGAACCCGTACCCCAGTGAGAGTCAGTGTGTGTGCAACCCGTACCCCAGTGAGAGCCAGTGTATGTGGAACCCGTACCCCAGTGAGAGTCAGTGTGTGTGGAACCCGTACCCCAGTGAGAGTCAGTGTGTGTGGAACCCGTACCCCAGTGAGAGTCAGTGTGTGTGGAACCCGTACCCCAGTGAGAGTCAGTGTGTGTGTGGGACCCGTACCCCAGTGAGAGTCAGTGTGTGTGCAACCGTACCCCAGTGAGAGTCAGTGTGTGGGACCCGTACCCCGGTGAGAGTCAGTGTGTGTGGAACCCGTACCCCAGTGAGAGTCAGTGTGTGTGGAACCCGTACCCCAGTGAGAGTCAGTGTGTGTGGGACCCGTACCCCAGTGAGAGTCAGTGTGTGTGGAGCCTGTACCCCAGTGAGAGTCAGTGTGTGTGCAACCCATACCCCGGTGAGAGTCAGTGTGTGTGGGACCCGTACCCCAGTGAGAGTCAGTGTGTGTGGAACTGTATCCCAGTGTGAGTCAGTGTGTGTGGAGCCTGTACCCCAGTGAGAGTCAGTGTGTGTGCAACCCATACCCCGGTGAGAGTCAGCGCGTGTGAGGGAGTATACCTTTTGCCCAAAGGATAAAATATTAACTAGAGCTTTGAGTTAGAAAATGTGGTGTTTATTGTGTGGATTGGTAGCTCACTTGCACATTCGAACCTCCCGAGTTTTGAATCACATCCTATCCGGTGACTGAAATATCGAGTGAGTTCAGAGCTGGAATTTAGACTGGATATATCACAGCTTTGTACACGATAGTTGATCAATACCTCCATTTCCAGCCGAATAAATTTATGCTGTATTTTTATATTTCTCTTTCTGTACCCAGAGAATTTTACTGACTCTAATCTTTCAGACTGAAGCCCTTTACTGGGTACAGCCAACAGAACTGTGGGGGTCACTGCCAGGGTCACCGACCGACTGCGGGGTCACTGCCAGGGTCACCCTGACTGGGGGGGTCAACTGGAAAATAACCCATTTATGCCAACTTTCTTTTTCCTATTAAGAACAATAAAGAATAAAGAACAGTCCAGCACAGAAACAGGCCCTTCGGCCCTCCAAGCCTGTGATCATGATACCCTAACTAAACTAAAAAAAAACCTTCTACCCTTACTGAGTCCGTGTCCCTCTATTCCCTCCCTGTTCATGGACCCATCCAGATGCCTCTTAAATGTTGCTAATGTGCCTGTTTCCACCACCTCCTCTGGCAGCGCGTTCCAGGCACCCACCACTCTCTGCGTGAAAAACTTCCCCCGCACATCTCCCTTAAACTTTCCCCCTCTCACCTTGAACCTGTACCCCATTGTAATTGACACTTCCACCCTGGGGAAAAGCCTCTGACTATCCACCCTGTCTCTGCCTCTCATAATTTTGTAGACCTCTATCAGGTCTCCCCTCAGCCTCCGTCTTTCCAGTGAAAACAATCCTAGTTTATTCAACCTCTCCTCATAGCCAACACCCTCGAGACCAGGCAACATCCTGGTGAACCTTCTTTGCACTCTCTTGAAAGTTTCCACACTCTTCTGGGAGCGTGGTGACCAGAATTGCACGCAATACTCCAAATGCTGCCTAAACAAGGTTTTATATAGTTGCAACATGATTTCCCAACTCTTGTATTCAATGCCCTGGCTGATGAAGGCAAGCATGCGATTTATTTTTTATTCATTTGTGGGACATGGGCATCACTGGCTGGCCGGCATTTATTGCCCATTCCTAGTCATCCTTGTTCAGAGGGCATTTGAGAGTCAACCACATTGCTGTGGCTCTGGAGTCACATATAGGCCAGACCGGGTAAGGACGGCAGATTTCCTTCCCTAAAGGACATTAGTGAACCAGATGGGTTTTTCCGACAATCGACAATGGTTTCATGGTCATCAGTAGATTCTTAATTCCAGATTTTTAAAATTGAATTCAAATTCCACCGGCTGCCGTGGCGGGATTCGAAGCCAAGTCTCCAGAACATTAGCAGAGTTTCTGGATTAATAGTCTAGCGATAATACCACTACGCCATTGCCTCCCATATGCTTTATTAATCACCTAACCGTGCTATTCATGTTACCCTTTACACCATGAGCTCTCATTTTGTGTAGTAACCTTTGATATGGCACCTTGAGGCTCTGGTCAGGCCCCATTTGGAATATTGTGAGCAGTTTTGGGTCCCAAACCTAAGGAGGGATGTGCTGGCCTTGGAGGAGGTCCAGAGGAGATTCACAAAAATGATCCCAGGAATGAAGGGTTTGTCATATGAGGCACGGTTGAGGAGTCTGGGTCTATACTCGATGGAGTTTAGAAGGATGAGGGGGATCTAATTGAAACTTACAGAATACTGAGAGGCCTGAATAGAGTGGACGTGGAGAGGATGTTTCCACCAGTGAGAAAGACTAGAACTCAAGGGTACAACCTCAGAGTGAAGGGACGCTCCTTTAAAAATGAGATGCGGAGGCATTTCTTCAGCCAGAGGGCGGTGAATCTGTGGAAATCATTGCCACAGAGGGCTGTGGAGGCCGGGTCATTGAGTGTCTTTAAGACAGAGATAGATAGGTTCTTGATTAATAAGGAGATCAAAGGTTACGGGGAGAAGACAGGAGAATGGGGATGAGAATCATATCAGCCACGATCAAATGGTGGAGCAGACTCGATGGGCCGAATGGCCTAATTTTGCTCCTGTATCTCATGGTTATCGAATGCCTTGTGGAAGTCTTAAGTACAGTACATCCACAGGTTCCCCTCTATCCATGTTGATACCTCCTCAACGAGCTCCAATAAACTAGTTAAACATGGTTTCCTTTTCACAAAGCCACAGATAACAGTGAGTCTTTGTGCTGACAACTTCCCCGCCCGGCACCGCCAGCCCCACCTGGTGACTGGCGATAGCCAGGCTGGTGAGCTGGAGGGCAGAATCAGCCAGAACTCTCAGCAAAAACAGGAAGAACAGACAAAGGAGGAAACTGATGACTTCTAAAATAATTTTATTTAAAAAACAGATCTTTTATCACAATTTGTTCGTCTCAAATCCAGTTTTTTTTTTGCACATTTCAGTTGTTCACATTGACAGAGTTGCAGCCGCGGGATAACCAGCCGCTAGCCAGGCTTAACCAGGTTAGCGGTCTGACACCAGTAATTAACCAAATTAACCATTCTATAGTGGCGGTTAATCAAATGAATGAATCAATGCTGGGCACCAACCTAACTAACTAATACTGAAGATTAACCAAACTAACCCTGCAATACCGAGGATTAACCATTTGATAACCAGATTAGCCATTTTTAGCCGGGGATGAACCGTCAGTATGAGGAGAGATCGTTAACTGAGAGAGTTATCCAGTATCGGACACTGAGAAAATTAAACATCAGAATGGAACACCTCACAGGCAGAGAGGGAGGATGGGGGAAGGGGAAGCCAGTTATTCCTTATACAGATTTAAATAAATAAATAAAGCAATCAGGGAAACAGTTTGCTTACCTCCCAAACAACTCCCCCGTCACCAGCAACTCAACCTTCCCGCTCGGAGCTACAGGTTAAATCAATAAAACTCCCTCCCATCCTGGAGCTGCACCCAGCTCTATATACAAGCACCCACTCAATTCCCCATGGGTGCCACTCTCTGAGCACCCACTCTAAACTCCCATAGGTGCCACTCTGAGCACCCACTCAACTCTCATGGGTGCCACTCTCTGGCTGTGACACCGGTTACTCTGGCTAAATGGTTTGCCAGCCTCAGCCAGGTCCTTGTGTGGTTCGGCACAGCGAGGGGGAACCCAACTGAGAGGGAGATGGTCCAATCAGCCAAGGCAGCAGCACCCATGGGACTTAAAAACCAAGCAGCCCACGTTAACCAAGTGACTGAACACCCTGCATTCTCCCACTCGAGGTTGAGATTTCCCCTTTCCGTTTTAATTGACTTGTTCCCAGTGTCTGGGCTCTGCCCCGAAGCTTAGGAACAGGAGGAGGCCATTCAGGTCTTCAAACCTGCTCCGCCGCTTAATAAGACCACGGCTGATCTAACACTAAGGCCACTTTCCTGCCTCCTGTCCGTACTCGGCTGACCTGTCCCTCAACTCCACTTCCCTGTCTTTCTTCCATTCGCCTCGATGCTCTCACTCAATAAAAACCAAGCAAACCTCAGCTTGAAATCTCCAAACAGTCCCCCCCAAGCTGGATGGAGGAGCGAATTCCAGGTATCCCCCACCCTCCCTGGAAGAACATGGAGTGATTGTAGAAACAAACCCAGGGACTGCCAGGGTAAAAGGATAAAAAGGGGTTTGCAAATGGAGATACTGGATACAAGAACAAACAAGTCAGTGTTGAACCTGTCCAAATCTCGGTTCAGACCTCAGGTGAAGCATTGGCTCAAATTCCGGGCACCCACACTTTGGAAAGAATGTCAAATCCGCAGAGTGAGAGAGATGACCAGACTGAGGTTTCAGCTCATGTGGAGCAAAGCTGGGTTTGATCGTGATGGAGGTGTTCAAAATGGTGAGGGGGTTTTGAAGGAGAAACGGTTTCCTCTGGCAGCCAGGTCACACGCCCGAGGTCACATCATTAAATTAACGAGGGATGAGGAGAAATTTCTCCACACCAAGATCTGTGACTCACTCCCCGAAAGGGCAGCAGGATCAGATTCTGTCTGAAAAGGCAAAAATTGGGTATTTGAAGAATAAATCACAGGGTCATGGGGAAAAGCGATAGGATTGGACATCTCTAAAGAGCTAGCATGGCCACCTCAGCAAATGGCAAGCCCACAGAGGTTAACCGGCGAAAGAGGAAACTCCAGCCCCTCATGCAGGAGGAAGGCCCATCTTCGAGAGCAGTCACCCGGTCTGATTGGGGGCACTGAGAGCAACGGCCAAGACTGGGACTATACACAGATCCCAAAGTCCATGACCAGGTAAGTGTGGGAGTACTTGCAGCAGTGAGGCGGGGCCGGGGCCCTGGGGAGGCGGGGCCGGAGCCCCGGGGAGGAGGGAGCTGGGGAGGCAGGGCCCCGGGGAGGTGGGGCTGGGGAGGCAGGGTCGGGGCCCCGGGGAGGCGGGGCCGGGGCCCCAGGGAGGTGGGGGTGAGGCCCCGGCGAGGTGGGGGTGAGGCCCCGGCGAGGCGGGGCCCTGGGGGCCCGGGGAGGCGGGGCCGGGGCCCCGGGGAGGTGGGGCCGGGGCCCCGGGGAGGTGGGGCCCTGGGGAGGTGGGGCCGGGGCCCCGGCGAGGTGGGGGCGGGGCCTCGGCGAGGTGGGGGCGGGGCCCCGGCGAGGTGGGGGCGGGGCCCCGGCGAGGTGGGGGCGGGGCCCCGGCGAGGTGGGGGCGGGGCCCCGGCGAGGTGGGGGCGGGGCCCCGGCGAGGTGGGGGCAGGGCCCCGGCGAGGTGGGGCCGGGGCCCCGGGGAGGTGGGGCCGGGGCCCCGGCGAGGTGGGGGCGAGGCCCCGGCGAGGTGGGGGCGGGGCCCCGGGGAGGTGGGGCCCTGGGGAGGTGGGGCCGGGGCCCCGGCGAGGTGGGGGCGAGGCCCCGGCGAGGTGGGGGCGGAGTCCCGGCGAGGTGGGGGCGGGGCCCCGGCGAGGTGGGGGCGGGGCCCCGGCGAGGTGGGGGCGGGGCCCCGGCGAGGTGGGGGCGGGGCCCCGGCGAGGTGGGGGCGGGGCCCCGGCGAGGTGGGGGCGGGGCCCCGGCGAGGTGGGGGCGGGGCCCCGGCGAGGTGGGGGCGGGGCCCCGGCGAGGTGGGGGCAGGGCCCCGGCGAGGTGGGGGCAGGGCCCCGGCGAGGTGGGGGCGGGGCCCCGGCGAGGTGGGGCCGGGGCCCCGGGGAGGTGGGGCCGGGGCCCCGGCGAGGTGGGGGCGAGGCCCCGGCGAGGTGGGGGCGGGGCCCCGGGGAGGTGGGGCCCTGGGGAGGTGGGGCCGGGGCCCCGGCGAGGTGGGGGCGGAGCCCCGGCGAGGTGGGGGCGGAGCCCCGGCGAGGTGGGGGCGGGGCCCCGGCGAGGTGGGGGCGGGGCCCCGGCGAGGTGGGGGCGGGGCCCCGGCGAGGTGGGGGCGGGGCCCCGGCGAGGTGGGGGCGGGGCCCCGGCGAGGTGGGGGCGGGGCCCCGGGGAGGTGGGGCCCTGGGGAGGTGGGGCCGGGGCCCCGGCGAGGTGGGGGCGAGGCCCCGGCGAGGTGGGGGCGGGGCCCCGGCGAGGTGGGGGCGGGGCCCCGGCGAGGTGGGGGCGGGGCCCCGGCGAGGTGGGGGCGGGGCCCCGGCGAGGTGGGGGCGGGGCCCCGGCGAGGTGGGGGCGGGGCCCCGGCGAGGTGGGGGCGGGGCCCCGGCGAGGTGGGGGCGGGGCCCCGGCGAGGTGGGGGCGGGGCCCCGGCGAGGTGGGGGCGGGGCCCCGGCGAGGTGGGGCCCCGGCGAGGTGGGGGCGGGGCCCCGGCGAGGTGGGGGCGGGGCCCCGGCGAGGTGGGGGCGGGGCCCCGGCGAGGTGGGGGCGGGGCCCCGGCGAGGTGGGGGCGGGGCCCCGGCGAGGTGGGGGCGGGGCCCCGGCGAGGTGGGGGCGGGGCCCCGGCGAGGTGGGGGCGGGGCCCCGGCGAGGTGGGGGCGGGGCCCCGGCGAGGTGGGGGCGGGGCCCCGGCGAGGTGGGGGCGGGGCCCCGGCGAGGTGGGGGCGGGGCCCCGGCGAGGTGGGGTAAAGGATCTGTTGGAGAAGGAAGTACACACAGGGGGTGGGGGGGACATCTTGGGAGGAGTGCCCAATGTAGATGGAGGGCCTCTGGGGGGGGGGGGGGGGTGCATTCCCTTATTGCCCACAGGCCAAGCAGGGTGACTTGCTGACCTTCCGCTGTCCCCGAACCCCTCCCACCCGCCTCACACTGAAACCAGGCAGGAAGTGGTTAATGAGAGAATATTACAGCCGCCCACACACCTCACCCCCACGAGGGGCACTGGCAAATTCTGCCCCGTAATATTCCTTTTGATTGCCTTTTTAAACGTCCCTTACTTTCCTAAACCCGAGGGAATTCTAGCCCAATCAGAGAATGGTCTTTGTGGGGATGATATAGGGAGATATCGCGGTCCCCAGACTGGTAGATGCCTGTCGCGCAGTGGGACTGGAACTCAACACAGCAATCACAGGCTTTCAATTCCAGCCTGCACTCAGATACCGCAGCGCAGGTCGATTTTCAATGAAAGGGCCACCATTGTCCTCAGTAGCACCGCCCTGGACCTCCCTTCCCAATTGCCACCCAATGGCTGTCTTTCACCTCCCCCCCACCCCGCCGCCACCCCCTCAGCTGTGCAGCACTCTGCGGGTGAACAGCCAGTTCACTGCTTGGACTTGCACTCAGAGTGGTAGCAAAGTGCCTGTCATTTTAGACCCTAGTGTAGGGATTGGGGCGGGGGTGGCAAGGCTGGCCCCATTGAAATATTTTAATAGATGCAAAAACCCCCTGCAAATGGTTCTCTGAAACCAAAGAAACCCAAAGAAATAGATAGAGTGAAACCAATCTTCCATAGAGAAGGTGGTCAAAGGACTGGCCATTTACCCCATTAACCCCCCCCATATTAACCCCCCCCATATTAACCCCCCTGCCCCTGGTTCACCTGCTGCTCCCCCCTCAGCCCCTGAATTTAAACCGGCTTGAATCCAGATTGGTTGGGGAACGGAATAGCGAGTAAAGCTCCACTATTTCACTCCCTGATGGACATTCATGAACCAGATGGGTTTTTTTAAACAACAGACAATCGTTTCCTGGTCATCCATTATGTTCCAGATTTTATTAATCAAATTTAAATTCCACCAGCTGCCAATGCGGAGATTTGAAGCCATGTCCCCTGGTTTTCTAGCCCAGTGACATTGTCATCCACTGTCTCCATTATCACCCCAGGACATCTGGTCTCCAACTATAACCTGTGACCCCCCAACTCTGCCCCCCCCAATCTGTGCCCCCCCAACCTGTGCCCCCCCACCTCCAGCCCCTCGCCATTGGTCACCCAACACGTCAATCATCGCAGAACATTGTCTTCCGACAGCCAATTGGAAAGCCTCTTTGGAACCCAACTGGGTAACCGCTAACTGTCAGCCAAACATTTCCAATATTTTTCAAACTAATTAACACAAGTGTTTGAAGAAATTCTTTCAGAACCAATCTTTTTCTTAATGCCCCAATGATTTTTCTCCAGACCAACATTGTCCAGGGAAATCAGTCTTCAGCTGCTAAAGCATCTCGGGCAACCCCCGAGAGTTGGTAACTCCAACCAGCTGGGAGGGAAAAGAGACGCTAATTCCAGCCTCGGGTCACTGTGTGGAGTCTGCACATTCTCCCCGTGTCTGCGTGGGTTTCCTCCGGGTGCTCCGGTTTCCTCCCACAGTCCAAATATGTGCGGGTTAGGTGGGCTGGCCGTGCTAAATTGCCCCTTAGGGAGACTAGCTCGGGTAAATGCATAGGGTTATGGGGATAGGGCCTGGGTGGGATTGTGGTCGGTGCAGACTCGATGGGCTGAATGGCCTCCTTCTGCGCTGTACGGAGTCTATGATTCGATGACACTTTCAGATTCCATAGCCAATCAGCCTTCGCCTGGGCAAAATTCTGTTCCCAGTCACAAATCAGAGGATGTTCCTGAAGGCTGTTACCCTCAGGGAGCTGACAGCCCCAGCATGGAGCCACGTGCCCTCCATCAGGGGGCTGACAGCCCCAGCGTGGAGCCACATCCCTCCATCAGGGAGCTGACAGCCCCAGCACGGAGCCACGTGCCCTCCTTCAGGGAGCTGACAGCCCCAGCACGGAGCCACGTGCCCTCCATCAGGGGACTGACAGCCCCAGCGTGGAGCCACATCCCTCCATCAGGGAGCTGACAGCCCCAGCGTGGAGCCATGTGCCCTCCATCAGGGAGTTGACAGCCCCAGCATGGAGCCACGTGCCCTCCATCAGGCAGCTCAGCTTAGCCACTCGCACTCAAACTCAAAATGAAACTCTCAGAATCACAGGTTACATCACAGGAGGAGGGGGAGCTCTCATCTAGAGAGGTCACAGAGGATTGGGGATATGGTGAGCGAGGGCGGAGAGAGAGCGAGGGCGGAGAGAGAGCGAGGGCGGAGAGAGAGCGAGGGCGGAGAGAGAGCGAGGGCGGAGAGAGAGCGAGGGCGGAGAGAGAGCGAGGGTGGAGAGAGAGCGAGAGTGGAGAGAGAGCGAGGGTGGAGAGAGTGAGGGGTAGAGGTGGGAGGATTGTGGGTAAATCACTGCCAACCAAGAATGAAAACAAGACCACGTTAAAATAAGTTAATTCCTGGAAGTCGTTCCCACGGCAATCCTGGCTGCTTCACAGTTTGTAGTGACCCAGGGCTCAGAGAGTCACCATTGCAGCTATCCAAGTTCAGAATAATGGCGGGATGGCCCAGGCGCCCTCAGTGTATGTTCAAGTAAGATGGGATTGAGTAGTTAAACAAAGTGAAGTCCAGTTTGTACAATTTATACAGCTTCTTCTGGTAAAAAGGGGAGATATTCTTGAAAAACTTGGCTGTCATGTCGTGCGTGGTCCGGGACGAGACATTGGATGAGGGGAACTTGACGTGATGGTCAAGTTCTAGAAGGTCCAGGAGGTAACGGGCATCGCGCAACAGCGTTTCGTAGCGGCCCACCACGTCATAGCGGATCAGACAGGGGTGACACAGCGAGTAGACCGTCTCCCAGTGCTCGTTGAAAGGTTCCTCCCTCCGCGTTTTGGGGTCCACCAGGTACCAGACAAACTCCTCAAAGGTCACGTCCCCACCACGCTCCAAAGCCTCGGAGCTGGGGTCTCTCCGGTGTTCCCGAATGATCTTGGTGCCGTAGCGCTTGTGGAAGGCAGTGTTGTACCTGCGAGTGAATTTGTTGCGATAAGCTGACACCAGTCGCTCAAAAGGTTCACGCACAAAGATGAACTTGAGGTAGTTCCTCAGCCGGAAGTTGATCTCAGCGTTGCTGTAGCCGTCCAGTGTGCGGAGGTTGGAGGCCACGTGGGCCTCGCTGGCTGGAATGGTCAAGGGATCCCTGTATTTGCCACCTCCAGTCAGCACCATCATGACCCTCTTCCAGTTGGTGCAGGCCACCTTTGGGATGTAGCAGTAGAGTAACCCATGTTGATCATCAACGATCAGATGCCGCAGGTCGTCGGGGTTGAGGATGTGGCGTTTACGGCTCAGCTTATTGTGGGCGGCACAATTTTTGTTCAGCATAGCGCGTCGGCGCTGGTGAATCTGCTGGGCATCGGAGCGGACAAACTGCAACAACACACAAAAGACAACAAGCGTTACAATTCCCCATCTCCATCACCCCCTACACTGTCCCCATCAAACACTCCCAGGACAGGTACAGCACGGGGTTAGATACAGAGTAAAGCTCCCTCTACACTGTCCCCATCAAACACTCCCAGGACAGGTACACCACGGGGTTAGATACAGAGTAAAGCTCCCTCTACACTGTCCCCCATCAAACACTCCCAGGACAGGTACAGCACGGGGTTAGATACAGAGTAAAGCCCCCTCTACACTGTCCCCCATCAAACACTCCCAGGACAGGCACAGCACGGGGTTAGATACAGAGTAAAGCTCCCTCTACATTGTCCCCCATCAAACACTCCCAGGACAGGTACAGCATGGGGTTAGATACAGAGTAAAGCTCCCTCTACACTGTCCCCATCAAACACTCCCAGAACAGGTACAGCACGGGGTTAGATACAGAGTAAAGCTCCCTCTACACTGACCCCCATCAAACACTCCCAGGACAGGTACAGCACGGGGTTAGATACAGAGTAAAGCTCCCTCTACACTGTCCCCATCAAACACTCCGTGGACAGGTACAGCACGGGGTTAGATACAGAGTAAAGCTCCCTCTACACTGTCCCCATCAAACACTCCCAGGACAGGTACAGCACGGGGTTAGATACAGAGTAAAGCTCCCTCTACACTGTCCCATCAAACACTCCCAGGACAGGTCCAGCACGGGGTTAGATACAGAGTAAAGCTCCCTCTACACTGCCCCCCATCAAACACTCCCAGGACAGGTACAGCACGGGGTTAGATACAGAGTAAAGCTCCCTCTACACTGTCCCCATCAAACACTCCCAGGACAGGTACAGCACGGGGTTAGATACAGAGTAAAGCTCCCTCTGCACTGTCCCCATCAAACACTCCCAGGACAGGTACAGCATGGGGTTAGATACAGAGTAAAGCTTCCTCTACACTGTCCCCATCAAACACTCCCAGGACAGGTACAGCACGGTGTTAGATACAGAGTAAAACTCCCCCTACACTGTCCCATCAAACACTCCCAGGACAGGTACAGCACGGGGTTAGATACAGAGTAAAGCTCCCTCAACACTGTCCCCATCAAACACTCCCAGGACAGGTATAGCACAGGGTTAGATACAGAGTAAAACTCCCCCTACACTGTCCCATCAAACACTCCCAGGACAGGTCCAGCACAGGGTTAGATACAGAGTAAAGCTCCCTCTACACTGTCATAGAACATAGAACATTACAGGGCCGTACAGGCCCTTCGGCCCTCAATGTTGCGCCGACCTGTGAAACCAATCTAAAGCCCATCTAACCTACACTATTCCAATATCATCCATATGTTTATCCAATGACCATGTAAATGCCCTTAATGTTGGCGAGTCCACTACTGCTACAGGCAGGGCATTCCACGCCCTTACTACTCTCTGAGTAAAGAACCTACCTCTGACATCTGTCCTATATCTATCACCACTCAATTTAAAGCTATGTCCCCTCGTGCTAGCTATCACCATCCGAAGAAAAAGGCTCTCACTGTCCACCCTATCTAATCCTCTGATCATCTTGTATGCCTCTATTAAGTCACCTCTTAACCTTCTTCTCTCTAACAAAAACAGCCTCAAGTCCCTCAGCCTTTCCTCATAAGACCTTCCCACCATACCAGGCAACATCCTGGTAAATCTCCTCTGCACCCTTTCCAATGCTTCCACATCCTTCCTATAATGCGGCGACCAGAACTGTACGCAATACTCCAAGTGCGGCCGCACCAGAGTTTTGTACAGCTGCAACATGACATCATGGCTCCGAAACTCAATCCCTCTACCAATAAAAGCTAACACACCGTACGCCTTCTTAACAACCCTATCAACCTGGGTGCCAACTTTCAGGGATCTATGCACATGGACACCGAGATCTCTCTGCTCATCCACACTACCAAGTATCTTACCATGAGCCCAGTACTCTGTATTCCTGTTACTCCTTCCAAAGTGAATCACCTCACACTTTTCCGCATTGAACTCCATTTGCCACCTCTCAGCCCAGCTCTGCAGCTTATCTATGTCCCTCTGTAACCTGCAACATCCTTCCGCACTGTCCACCGACTTTAGTGTCATCCACAAATTTACTAACCCATCCTTCTACGCCCTCATCCAGGTCATTTATATAAATGATAAACAGCAGTGGCCCCAAAACAGATCCTTGCGGTACACCACTAGTAACTGAACTCCAGGATGAACACTTCCCATCAACCACCACCCTCTGTCTTCCTACAGCTAGCCAATTTCTGATCCAAACCGCTAAATCACCCTCAATCCCATGCCTCCGTATTTTCTGCAATAGCTTACCATGGGGAACCTTATCAAACACTTTGCTGAAATCCATATATACCACATCAACTGCTTTACCCTCATCCACCTCTTTGGTCACCTTCTCAAAGAACTCAATAAGGTTTGTGAGGCACGACCTACCCTTCACAAAACCGTGTTGACCATCCCTGATCAAATTATTCCTTTCTAGATGATTATAAATCCTATCTCTTATAATCCTTTCCAAAACTTTGCCCACAACAGAAGTAAGGCTCACCGGCCTATAATTACCAGGGTTGTCTCTACTCCCCTTCTTGAACAAGGGGACAACATTTGCTATCCTCCAGTCTTCTGGCACTATTCCTGTAGACAATGACGACATAAAGATCAAAGCCAAAGGCTCTGCAATATCCTCCCTAGCCTCCCCGAGAATCCTAGGATAAATCCCATCCTGCCCAGATGACTTATCTATTTTCACACTTTCCAGAATTGCTAACACCTCCTTATTAACCTCAATCCCGTCTAGTCCAATAGCCTCTATCTCCGTATTCTCCTCGACAACATTGTCTTTTTCCTGTGTGAATACTGACGAAAAATATTCATGTCCCCATCAAACACTCCCAGGACAGGTACAGCACGGGGTTAGATACAGAGTAAAGCTCCCTCTACACTGCCCCATCAAACACTCCCAGGACAGGTACAGCATGGGGTTAGATACAGAGTAAAGCTCCCTCTACACTGTCCCCCATCAAACACTCCCAGGACAGGTACAGCACGGGGTTAGATACAGAGTAAAGCTCCCTCTACACTGTCCCCATCAAACACTCCCAGGACAGGTACTGCATGGGGTTAGATACAGAGTAAAGCTCCCTCTACACTGCCCCATCAAACACTCCCAGGACAGGTACAGCATGGGGTTAGATACAGAGTAAAGCTCCCTCTACACTGTCCCCCATCAAACACTCCCAGGACAGGTAAGCACAGGGTTAGATACAGAGTAAAGCTCCCTCTACACTGTCCCCATCAAACACTCCATGGACAGGTACAGCACGGGGTTAGATACAGAACATAAGAACTAGGAGCAGGAGTAGGCCATCTGGCCCCTCGGGCCTGCTCTGCCATTCAATATGATCATGGCTGATTTTTTTCGTGGACTCAGCTCCACTTACCCGCCCGCTCACCAAAACCCTTAATTCCTTTACTGTTCAAAAATGTATCTATCCTTGCCTTAAAAACGGTTAACATGGTCTCCTCAACTGCTTCACTGGGCAGGGAATTCCACATATTCACAACCCTTTGTGTGAAGAAGTTCCCCCTCAACTCAGTCCTAAATCTGCTCCCCCTTATTTTGAGGCCATGTCCCCTAGTTCTGGTTTCACCCGCCAGTGGAAACAGCTTCCCTGCTTCTATCTTATCTATTTCCTTCATAATTTTTTATGTTTCTATAAGAATCCCCTCATTCTTCTGAATTCCAATGACTACAGTCCCAGTCTACTCAGTCTGTCCTCAAAAGCCAACCCTCTCAATTCTAGAATTCTACGTGATGCAGGCAAACTCAAACCTGCTGGTTTCTCAATTGAAATCCCACATCCCCACTTGCTCGAGTCAGGACTTGGGGGAGGGGGGAACCTCCACGAAGTGGTGTTCCCATGTGTCTCCTGCCATTTCTTTTCTGGACGGTGGTAGTTTGAAATTTGGTGTGTGTGTGTTCTGATGAGTGCAAGATGAAAAACTTCAGCAACATGTCTCCGTTTTTCAGAAATATTAGAAAAAGGTTTCCTCATCTCCTCTCAAATCCTCCTGCAAGTTACTTTAAACACATCCTCCCTGGCTATTGGCCTCTCTACTAAGGGTGGGGTCGAGCGGTGATGGGGGTTTGGCAAGGGTGAAGTCTTTCTGCATTTGAGATGTCGCAACCTCTAAGAACTGGGAAGGGGGATTAGACTGGATACCATTATATGTTGTCCAGCACAGAAATGATGGATCAAATGGCCTCCATCTGTGCCGTCATGTTTCGTCACGCTCTTTCAGTGAATACGCAGGAACAAGCTGAATGGAGCAGCTGTTTTGTCCATCCATTTCTGTACATAATCCGTGTGGGATGAGGATTAACAAACCAGATGAGCAAAGCAGTGAAGAATCTCCCCGAACAGGACACTGCACTGTCAACCTGAAGAAGGAGCCTGAGACTCCAAAAGCTTGTGCTGCCAAATAAACCTGTTGGACTTTAACCTGGCGTTGAGAGACTTCTTATTGTACAACAAACAGCAATAAATCGGAACAAGGAGCAGCTTGGAGCCTCAGACTGTCCAATAATGATGACATGTTACTAGATAGAGCGCTCAAAGGATGTTAAGGGTCAGCATAGACCTCCCTGGATTGTAAACAGAGAGATTAAGCCATAATTGTGTATCAACAAGGAAGCCGTCAGATAGAGAGTTGCTGCAACATTGGTAAATATTGTTAAGACAATCTCTTCGCCAGGGTGAGTTCAGCAAAGGAATCCATCCATCATCTTTGTAAAACCACAACCACCTCCCTCAACCCATCAACAATGGCTCATCGACTCACTGCACTCACACGAGGAACGCAGCGGGCGAGTGCAGCAAGCAATTATCATCATAGAAATCATAGAAACCCTACAGTGCAGAAAGAGGCCATTCAGCCCATCGAGTCTGCACCGAACACAATCCCTCCCAGGCCCTATCCCCATATCCCCACATATTTACCCGCTAATCTACGCATCCCGGGACACTAAGGGGCAATTTAGCATGGCCAATCAACCTAAGCCACACACCTTTGGAGTGTGGGAGGAAACCGGAGCACCCGGAGGAAACCCACGCAGACACAGGAAGAATGTGCAAACTCCACACAGACAGTGACCCGAGCCGGGAATCGAACCCAGGTCCCAGGAGCTGTGAAGCAGCAGTGCTAACCACTGTGCTACCGTGCCGCCCGGGCAAGTGGCATGTTGGCCTTTATTGCGAGGGGATTGGAGGACAAGGGGAAATGAGTCTGGCTGCAATTGTACAGGGTTATTCTTTTCAAACTTTTATTCAATCCAAATTCCAATTGAATCCAATTCATTGGCAGGAATTTTACCAGCCCGCCCGCCACGGAAATCGGAGTGGGCCAGGGGTGGAGCATGGGAAGGTCCGTTGACCTCAGGTGGAATTTTATGGTTTTGGGACGAGCGAGGCCATAAAGTCCCGCCCACGGTCTCCACAAGAGACAAACAAGACAACAATGTGACAGCAATGTGACTCCCTAAAAATGTCCACAGTCCCAAAGGGTCAATCCTAACTATCTCTATAGTTTTCACAGTAACTTCATTGCAGTGTTAATGTAAGCCTACTTGTGACGAATGGATAAACTTTAACTTTTCAATGTCTGGGAATGGAATACAAAGCCTTCTTATTTTCTTTGCCCCCATTCTACAAGATGGGAGGATGTGTTTTTATTCAATGAGCCCATACCCGGGTACAGAGTGCTGAGATTTAGCAATTATCCCTTAATCTCATTGTCTCCCTTAATAGAGATGAAGTGCAATGCCCACTTTGTTTTCCTGTCACCTCCTGCAGGCTAAAGTGGCTACTCAGATTTATTTACAGGTTGACAAGTACACAGAAGCCAAAGTCACAGGAAAGATATTAAATAGCATGAAAAGAAACACAAAACAAGAGACAGTCCACAAGGGATTAATAGATGGAAAATGTCAGCAGGTCTGGCAGCATCTGTAAGGAGAGAAAAGAACTGACGTTTCGAGTCCAGATGACCCTTTGCTGACAATAATAAATGATATAAGTAATAATAAATAATAAATAAAAGCAAAAATAAACATTCCAGCATTTTCTCTTTTGGTTTCAGATTCCAGCATCCGCAGTAATTTGCTTTCATCCAGGGATTAAAGATCCTTTTCAGAAAAAAAGTGATGCCTGTCATCATTGGATCATCAGGGTGAGATATATACAAATGTAAATTTCAGTTTACACGAGGTGTACATAATTCCTTTTGCCAGAACCCAACAACTGAAGTGATTTGATTTGATTTATTATTGTCACATGTATCGGGATACAGTGAAAAGTATTGTTTCTTGCGCGCTATACAGACAAAGCATACCGTTCATAGAGAAGGAAAGGAGAGAGTGCAGAATGTAGTGTTGCAGTCATAGCTAGGGTGTAGAGAAAGATCAACTTAATGTGAGGTAGGTCCATTCAAAAGTCTGACAGCAGCAGGGAAGAAGTTGTTCTTGGGTCGGTTGGTACGTGACATCAGACTTTTGTATCTTTTTCCCGGCGGAAGAAGGTGGAAGAGAGAATGTCCGGGGTGTGTGGGGTCCTTAATTATGCTGGCTGCTTTGCCAAGGCAGCGGGAAGTGTAGACAGAGTCAATGGATGGGAGGCTGGTTTGTGTGATGGATTGGGCTACATTCACAACCTTTTGTAGTTCCTTGCGGTGTTGGACAGAGCAGGAGCTCTGTCCAAGGGGGATAAAGGTGGAGGTGGCTAGATGGGTGGAGAACTGGCTTGGTCACAGAAGACAGAGGGTGGTAGTGGAAGGGTCTTTTTCCGGCTGGAGGCCTGTGACTAGTGGTGTTCCGCAGGGCTCTGTATTGGGACCTCTGCTGTTTGTGATTTATATAAATGATCTGGAAGAAGGAGTAACTGGGGTGATCAGTAAGTTTGTGGACGACACAAAATTGGCAGGACTTGCAGATAGTGAGGAACATTGTCAGAAGCTACAGAAGGATATAGATAGGCTGGAAATTTGGGCAAAGAAATGGCAGATGGAGTTCAATCCTGATAAATGCGAAGTGATGCATTTTGGTAGAAATAATGTAGGGAGGAGCTATACGATAAATGGCAGAACCATAAAGGGTGTAGATACGCAGAGGGACTTGGGTGTGCAAGTCCACAGATCCTTGAAGGTGACGTCACAGGTGGAGAAGGTGGTGAAGGAGGCATATGGCATGCTTGCCTTTATAGGACGGGGCATAGAGTATAAAAGTTGGGGTCTGATGTTGCAGATGTATAGAACGTTGGTTCGGCCGCATTTGGAATACTGCGTCCAGTTCTGGTCGCCGCACTACCAGAAGGACGTGGAGGCTTTGGAGAGAGTACAGGATGTTGCTTGGTATGGAGGGGCTTAGTTATGAGGAGAGATTGGGTAAACTGAGGTTGTTCTCCCTGGAAAGACGGAGGATGAGGGGTGACTTAATAGAGGTGTATAAAATTATGAAAGGCATAGATAGGGTGAACGGTGGGAAGCTTTTCCCCAGGTCGGTGGTGACGTTCACGAGGGGTCATAGGTTCAAGGTGAAGGGGGGGAGGTTTAACACGGATATCAGAAGGACGTATTTTACACAGAGGGTGGTGGGGGCCTGGAATGCGCTGCCAGGCAAGGTGGTGGAGGCGGACACACTGGGAACGTTTAAGACTTATCTAGACAGCCATATGAACGGAGTGGGAATGGAGGGATACAAAAGAATGGTCTAGTTTGGACCAGGGAGCGGCACGGGCTTGGAGGGCCGAAGGGCCTGTTCCTGTGCTGTATTGTTCTTTGTGCCAGACCAAGCTGTGATACAACCAGAAAGAATGCTTTCTATGATGCATCTGTAATAGTTGGTGGGAGTCGTAGCTAACATGCCAAATTTCCCCTGAGTGCTGGTCTGTCCCTGGGAAGCTCTTACACCTCATAACAATTTAGTTTTGCAGAAACAACCAAATAAATGTCTTATACTTTTAAGAGGTGATTGTTAACATTTAGATATATGATAGTCTCCTTTGAATGGACTCCAGGCTCGGGATTCAGAGAGAATACTGAATTGTATCCAGCCTTTTGGCTAACTGCAAATGTTAATTGTTTAAGTGAGTTGTTGAGAATATCAATGCAATTCTTGTCTTAATTGGTTTCAGAACAAATGTGGAGAAGTTGCTGGGCAGAGAAACAGCTTTGGTCCTGCTCCACTTTGAATCGGATGAGGGAATTCAGAATGTCTTCATTTGTCACAGGGCTGTTCTTTTGAATGGGATTCGAAACTAACCACCTCCTCTATCAGTGCGGATTGACAGTAAATATTACCAAGAACATGCAAGTTCTCCCAGTCAGAGAATCATAGAGGTTTACAGCATGGAAACAGGCCCTTCGGCCCAACTTGTACATGCCGCCCTTTTTTTAAAAAAAACCCTAAACTAATCCCAATAGCCGTATGAACAGAGTGTGAATGGAGGGATACAAAAGAATGGTCTAGTTTGGACCAGGGAGCGGCGCGGGCTTGGAG
Organism: Mustelus asterias; assembly: GCF_964213995.1. NCBI lineage: Eukaryota > Metazoa > Chordata > Chondrichthyes > Carcharhiniformes > Triakidae > Mustelus > Mustelus asterias. The sequence continues at coordinate 156,453,910 of NC_135803.1, read as the reverse complement.
GGCCGAAGGGCCTGTTCCTGTGCTGTATTGTTCTTTGTTCTTTTTGGACCATATCCCTCTATACCCATCGTACCCATGTAACTATCTAAATGCTTTTTAAAAGATAAAATTGTACCCGCCTCCACTACTGCCTCTGGCAGCTTGTTCCAGACACTCACCACCCTGTGTGTGAAAAAATTGCCGCTCTGGACACTTTTGTATCTCTCCCCTCTCACACAGTCTCCTGTTCAATGTTAAAGTTCAAGTTCAAGTCTTTTTATTAGTCACAAGTAAGGCTTACATTAACACCACAATGAAGTTACTGTGAAATTTCCCTAGTCGCCACACTCTGGCACCTGTTCGGGTCAATGCACCCTAACCAGCACGTCTTTCAGACTGTGGGAGGAAACCGGAGCACCCGGAGGAAACCGACTCAGACACGGGGACTACGTGTAGACTCCACACAGACAGTGACCCAAGCCAGGAATTGAACCCTGGCGCTGTGAGGCAGCAGTGCTAACCACTGTGCCACCCAATGTTCCTGTCACAAGCAGCACTGATGTGGAGATGCCGGCGTTGGACTGGGGTAAACACAGTAAGACGTCTCACAACACCAGGTTGAAGTCCAACAGGTTTATTTGGTAGCACAAGCCACTAGCTTTTGGAGCACTGCCCCTTCATCAGGTGAGTTGGAGTTCTGTTCACAAACAGGGCATATAAAGACACAAACTCAATTTACAAAATAATGGTTGGAATGCGAGTCTCTACAGGTAATCAAGTCTTAAAGGTACAGACAATGTGAATGGAGAGAGGGTTAAGCACAGGTTAAAGAGATGTGTATTGTCTCCAGCCAGGACAGTTAGTGAGATTTTGCACATCCAGGCAGGCTGTGAGGGTTACAGATAGTGTGACATGAACCCAAGATCCCGGTTGAGGCCGTCCTCATGTGTGCGGAACTTGACTATCAGTTTCTGCTCAACGACACTGCATTGTTGTGTGTCGTGAAGGTCGCCTTGGAGAACGCTTACCCGAAGATCAGAGGCCAAATGCCCGTGACTGCTGAAGTGCTCCCCAACAGGAAGAGAACACTCTTGCCTGGTGATTGTCGAGCGGTGTTCATTCATCTGTTGTCGTAGCGTCTGCATGGTCTCCCCAATGTACCATGCCTCGGGACATCCTTTCCTTCAGCGTATCATAGAACATAGAACATTACAGCGCAGTACAGGCCCTTCGGCCCTCGATGTTGTGCCAACCTGAGAAACCAATTGAAAGCCCCTCTAACCTACACTATTCCAATATCATCCATATGTTTATCCAATGACCATGTAAATGCCCTTAATGTTGGCGAGTCCACTACTGCTACAGGCAGGGCATTCCATGCCCTTACAACTCTGAGTAAAGAACCTACCTCTGACATTGTCCTATATCTATCACCACTCAATTTAAAGCTATGTCCCCTCGTGTTAGCCATCACCATCCGAGAAAAAAGGCTCTCACTGTCCACCCTATCTAATCCTCTGATCATCTTGTATGCCTCTATTAAGTCACCTCTTAATCTTCTTCTCTCTAACGAAAACAGCCTCAAGTCCCTCAGCCTTTCCTCATAAGACCTTCCCACCATACCAGGCAACATCCTGGTAAATCTCCTCTGCACCCTTTCCAATGCTTCCACATCCTTCCTATAATGCGGCGACCAGAACTGTACGCAATACTCCAAGTGCAGCTGCACCAGAGTTTTGTACAGCTGCAACATGACCTCATGGCTCCGAAACTCAATCCCTCTACCAATAAAAGCTAACACACCATACGCCTTCTTAACAACCCTATCAACCTGGGTGCCAACTTTCAGGGATCTATGCACATGGACACCGAGATCCCTCTGTTCATCCACACTACCAAGTATCTTACCATTAGCCTAGTACTCTATATTCCTGTTACTCCTTCCAAAGTGAATCACCTCACACTTTTCCGCATTAAACTCCATTTGCCACCTTTCAGCCCAGCTCTGCAGCTTATCTATGTCCCTCTGTAACCTGCAACATCCTTCTGCACTGTCCACAACTCCACCGACTTTAGTGTCATCTGCAAATTTACTAACCCAGCCTTCTACGCCCTCATTCAGGTCATTTATAAAAATGACAAACAGCAGTGGCCCCAAAACAGATCCTTGCGGTACACCACTAGTAACTGAACTCCAGGATGAACATTTCCCATCAACCACCACCCTCTGTCTTCTTACAGCGAGCCAATTCCTGATCCAAACCGCTAAATCACCCTCAATCCCATGCATCCGTATTTTCTGCAACAGTTTACCGTGGGGAACCTTATCAAATGCTTTACTGAAATCCATATACACCACATCAACCGCTTTACCTTCATCCACCTCTTTGGTCACCTTCTCAAAGAACTCAATAAGGTTTGTGAGGCATGACCTACCCTTCACAAAACCGTGCTGACTATCCCTAATCAAATTATTCCTTTCTAGGTGATTATAAATCCTATCTCTTATAATCCTTTCCAATACTTTGCCCACAACAGAAGTAAGGCTCACCGGTCTATAATTACCAGGGTTTTCCCTACTCCCCTTCTTGAACAAGGGGACAACATTTGCTTTCCTCCAGTCTTCTGGCACTGTTCCTGTAGACAATGACGACATAAAGATCAAAGCCAAAGGCTCTGCAATCTCCTCCCTAGCCTCCCAGAGAATCCTAGGATAAATCCCATCCGGCCCAGGGGGCTTATCTATTTTCACGCTTTCCAGAATTGCTAACACCTCCTCCTTATGAACCTCAATCCTGTCTCGTCCAATAGCCTGCATCTCAGTATTCTCCTCAACAACGTTGTCTTTTTCCTGTGTGAATACTGATGAAAAATATTCATTTAGTGTCTCTCTTATCTCTTCAGACTCCACACACAACTTCCCACGACTGTCCTTGACTGGCCCTAATCTTACCCTAGTCATTCTTTTATTCCTGACATACCTATTGAAAGCTTTAGGGTTTTCCTTGATCCTACCTGGCAAAGACTGCTCATGTCCCCTCCTGGCTCTTCTTAGCTCTCTCTTTAGGTCCTTCCTGGCCAACTTGTAACTCTCAAGCGCCCTAACTGAGCCTTCACGTCTCATCTTTACATAAGTCTTCTTCTTCCTTTTCACAGGTAGACAACGTTGGCCGAGTTGCAAGAGTATGTACCGTGTACCTGGTGGATGGTGTTCTCACGTGAGATGATGGCACCCGTGTGGATGATCTGGCACGTCTTGCAGAGGTTGCTGTGGCAGGGTTGTGTGGCGTCGTGGTCACTGTTCTCCTGAAGGCTGGGTAGTTTGCTGCGGACAATGGGCTGTTTGAGGTTGCGTGGTTGTTTGAAGGCAAGAAGTGGGGGTGTGGGGATGACCTTGGCGAGATGTTTGTCTTCATCAATGACATGTTGAAGGCTCCGGAGGAGATGCCGTAGCTTCTCCGCTCCGGGGAAGTACTGGACGACGAAGGGTACTCTGTCCACCGTGTCCCGTGTTTGTCTCTGAGGAGGTCGGTGCGGTTTTTGGCTGTGGCGCGTCGGAACTGTCGATCGATGAGTCGAGCGTCATATCCTGTTCTTATGAGGGCATCTTTCAGCGTCTGGAGGTGTCTGTTGCGATCCTCCTCATCCGAGCAGATCCTGTGTATTCGGAGGGCTTGTCCATAGGGGATGGCTTCTTTTACGTGTTTAGGGTGGAAGCTGGAGAAGTGGAGCATCGTGAGGTTATCCGTGGGATTGCGGTACAGTGAGGTGCTGAGGTGACCGTCCTTAATGGAGATGCGTGTGTCCAAGAATGCAACCGATTCCGGAGAGTAGTCTATGGTGAGTCTGATGGTGGGATGGAACTTGTTGATGTCATCATATAGTTGTTTCAGTGATTGTTCACCATGAGTCCAAAGGAAGAAAATGTCATCGATGTATCTAGTGTATAGCATCGGTTGAAGGTCCTGTGCAGTGAAGAAGTCTTGTTCGAACCTGTGCATGAAGATGTTGGCATATTGAGGTGCGAATTTGGTCCCCATGGCTGTTCCGTGTGTCTGGATGAAGAACTGATTGTTGAAGGTGAAGATGTTGTGGTCCAGGATGAAGCGGATGAGATATAAAATTGCAAATTGCAAGGACGGCCTCAACCGGGATCTTGGGTTCATGTCACACTATCTGTAACCCCCACGACTTGCCTGGGCTTGCAAAATCTCACTAACTGTCCCGGCTGGAGACAATACACATCTCTTTAACCTGTGCTTAACCCTCTCTCCACTCACATTGTCTGTACCTTTAAGACTTGATTACCTGTAAAGACTCGCATTCCAACCATTATTTTCTAAATTGAGTTTGTGTCTTTATATGCCCTGTTTGTGAACAGGACTCCCACTGACCTGATGAAGGAGCGGCGCTCCGAAAACTCGTGCTACCAAATAGACCTGTTGGACTTTAACCTGGTGTTGTGAGACTACAAGCAGCACTGCCAGACTTGTGGATCGATCTTTGCCCGGAATGGTTACGTGTTCATTCACACAGAAACCTCAAAACATTTGAACAATTTTGAGATGCTTCTGAGACATTTAACATAAATATGCTCGTGCTCTTGGATGCCAAACTCCTGCTGCCACAAATGCTAGATCAAAGACCATCAGAGCACTGAGAAACACCAACTTGCTTTAATGTTTGCACAGAAGCAAAATACTGCAGATGCTGGAAATCTGAAACAAAGACAGAAAATCCTGGAAAAACTCAGCTGGTCTGGCAGCCTCTGGGGAGAGGGGAGTTACTGTTTCAGGTCAGGATAATCTTTCATCAGAACTGACCTAATTAAAAGATCATCTTAACCTGAGGGAGTGCCGCACTGTCAGAGGGTCAGTACTGAGGGAGTGCCGCACTGTCAGAGGGTCAGTACTGAGGGAGTGCCGCACTGTCAGAGGGTCAGTACTGAGGGAGTGCCGCACTGTCAGAGGGTCAGTACTGAGGGAGTGCCGCACTGTCAGAGGGTCAGTACTGAGGGAGTGCCGCACTGTCAGAGGGTCAGTACTGAGGGAGTGCCGCACTGTCAGAGGGTCAGTACTGAGGGAGTGCCGCACTGTCAGAGGGTCAGTACTGAGGGAGTGCCGCACTGTCAGAGGGTCAGTACTGAGGGAGTGCCGCACTGTCAGAGGGTCAGTACTGAGGGAGTGCCGCACTGTCAGAGGGTCAGTACTGAGGGAGTGCCGCACTGTCAGAGGGTCAGTACTGAGGGAGTGCCGCACTGTCAGAGGGTCAGTACTGAGGGAGTGCCGCACTGTCAGAGGGTCAGTACTGAGGGAGTGCCGCACTGTCAGAGGGTCAGTACTGAGGGAGTGCCGCACTGTCAGAGGGTCAGTACTGAGGGAGTGCCGCACTGTCAGAGGGTCAGTACTGAGGGAGTGCCGCACTGTCAGAGGGTCAGTACTGAGGGAGTGCCGCACTGTCAGAGGGTCAGTGCTGAGGGAGTGCCGCACTGTTAGAGGGCCAGTGCTGAGGGAGTGCCGCACTGTCAGAGGGTCAGTACTGAGGGAGTGCCGCACTGTCAGAGGGTCAGTGCTGAGGGAGTGCCGCACTGTCAGAGGGTCAGTACTGAGGGAGTGCCGCACTGTCAGAGGGTCAGTGCTGAGGGAGTGCCGCACTGTGGGATGTTCCGTCTTTCCGGATGAAACTGAGGTCACAACCGCTTTCTCAGTTGAACGTTAATAATATTAATCCACATTGTGAATGAAAGCAAGAGAGTTCTCTCTGGTATGCTGATGTTCTGGTTTTTGATCACAGTCTGTGGGATCTTTCTGTGTGTAAATCGACTGCTGTTTCCCACATTACAAACATTACAAAAAGACTACACTTCAAAAAAGCTCTGTAGGCTGCCAGGGGCTTTGCGGAATTCTGGGGTTGTAAAAGGTGCTATTGAAATACAGGTTCCTCTCTAGAAAACTCTTTTAAAATGGAAGAATATCCCCACGTGTAATCCAATCACAAACCGATGCTGCAATTCGGAAAGGCTTGGCCAAAGAGGCAGGTGTTAAGCATGTGAAAGCTGGGGAGGTGGAGGGGGTTGGAGAGAGGTGGTGAGGTTTATGGTGGGATTGAGAGAGCTTAGAGTCCAGGCAGCTGAAGGCACAGCCGCCTGGGTCGATTGGCTAAAAACAGGGTGCTCGAGAGGCCAGAACCCAGAGATCGCAGAGATCGCAGAGAGCTAACCGTCTCAGACTAGAATCCAGAGACAGCAACAGCATCAGAAAAAGTTTTAAATGTGCACGGAGGGTGGAATCTAAAAGCTGATGCACCATCCAATCCAGAACAGCAAGAAGTCTCACAACAGCAGGTTAAAGTCCAACAGGTTTATTTGGTAGCAGGAGCTTTCGGAGCACTGTTCCTGATGTGAGGCTTCTTACTGTGCCCACCCCAGTCCAACGCCGGCATCTTCACATCATTCAATCCAGAAGCCAGCATGGGTCAGAGTGCACGGGGTCAAGGGGCAACAGGACGGGGTCAAGGGGCAACAGGACGGGGTCAAGGGGCAACAGGACGGGGTGTCGAGCCAGGATAGGATCAGCAAGGTTTGGGATACTCTGGGGTTTTTGGATAGTGAAGGGGAGTGAGTGGCCAGGAGAAAGTTTGAATACAGTAGTTGAGTTTGGAGGTGTTGAAGGTCACGGATGAGGCGTCGGCTGTAGATGCCTGTAAGCGAGGGAGGAGATGGCCAGTGTTCCAGAAGTGAGAACAGGCCGCCTTTCTGATGAAGCCTATCTGGGAGGCAGGGTCAGGAGTCATTCTCAGGACAACGAGAATGCAAACGGTCTGTTCCAGCGGCAGGGAAGGAGGTGGACTTGGCAATGAGAGAACAGAATTTACAACGGGCTGTGTGTGGACAATGACTTCAGTCTTCCCAATGTCCCACTGCAGCAAACTGCAGCTCAGCACGGTCTGAATGTCTATTGTTAATCACTACAAGGATGGAGGAGGAACCTGGAGCCAGGGCTGGCGAGAAAAGCTGGATTGAATTAATGTTGATTTTGAAAAGCTGTTATGTTGAACCAAGAGCCAAAAATGTTGGGTTAAGAGCAGCTGGAGGGAGAAATCAAGGACGTATTAACCAGCTTTGTTTTTTGGCAGATTTTGAAGAGAACATTTGAGTGGAGGTTAAGGACTAATTGAACGCAGAATTAAGTTGATGAAAGATAATCCTCTCTCTCGCTCTGCCCGTCCAACCAGGCTGATCCTGTAAACATTACATCTGTAATGTTTTATTGATTCAGAAACCTGGCCAAGGGTCTGTACACAACCTTCTAGCTATTCCTGCAGAGCTCTCAGATACTTTAATAAATATCCTCCACTGTCATAATAAATCACACCGGTTCCGAGAGACTGAGAGTAATCTATAACAGCTTGCATTTATATAGCACCTTTAAAACAGAAAAACATCCCGGGACGATTATCAAACAAGATTTGGCACCCAGATCCCCGGGCAGAATCGGCAATCTCTCGATTCCACTTTCATATTCTTTCTGCCAAAGTGGGCCCCAGATTTTCCCACATTATTCTTCATTTGCCAATTTTATTTTGCCTACTCATTTAACCAATCTCTATCCCTCAGCAGCCTTTGTATCCTCCTCACAACCTGTTTTCCTAACTATTTTGGCTCCTGCTCTGTCCAAGACACTATAGAGGGTCATGGACAAAGCCCAATCCATCAGCAAACCAGCCTCCCATCCATTGACTCTGTCTACACTTCCTGCTGCCTCGGAAAAGCAGCCAGCATAATTAAAGACCCCACACACCCCGGACATTCTCTCTTCCACCTTCTTCCATCGGGTAAAAGATATAAAAGTCTGAGGTCACGTACCAACCGACTCAAGAACAGCTTCTTCCCTGCTGCTGTCAGACTTTTGAATGGACCTACCTCGCATTAAGTTGATCTTTCTCTGCACCCTAGCTATGACTGTAGCACTACATTCTGTACTCTCTCGTTTCCTTCTCTATGAACGGTATGCTTTGTCTGTATAGCGCGCAAGAAACAATACTTTTCACTGTATGTTAATACATGTGACAATAAATCTAATGAAATCTTTGCATCACAGGAAATTTGGCGACAGTGCCCCCGGGACGGGATGTTTTGCTGCGGCAGAGGGGACTGGCCACTGCCAGGAGCAACATGGCTCCCTGTACCATGCACCCCCCCCCCCACCCCGCTGCCAGGTTTCCCAGCCGGGGGGGGTGGGTGCTTCGCCATGGAAGATTCCACCGGCGAGAACAGCTGGAAAGTTCCAGTCTCGGCTCTTTCATCCAAGTCATGAATATCAATTGTAAATAATTAAGGCCTCAGCACTAATCCCTGTGACACCCTCACTAGTCACAACTTTCCAAACTAAAGTCACCCATCTACCCCCACTCTCTGTCCCCCGTTAGTTAGCCAATCCTCAAACAATGCAAATACATCACTCCCAGCACCACGAATCTTGTGTCTTAACCTTTTGTGTGGCACCTTGTCAAATACTTGTTGGAAATCCAAATACACTACATCTACGGGTTCCCCTTTATCCAGCCTGGTTGTTGCATCCACAAAGGAGTCTAATAAATTTCTCAAACATCATTTCCCTTTCACAAAACCATGACGACTCTCCCCGACTGAATTGTGATTTTCTAAATGTCCCGTCACAGACGTTAGGATAATTGGCTGACAGTTTCCTTCTATCTCCCTTCTTGAACGGGGACATTAATCCTCTGGCCTCAGGAATAGCTCAAACTGAGCAGGATGAGTGTGTCTGTCACGGTGACCTCAGAGACCACATGGCCTCTCGTCCAAGGATTCGGCAAACCTCGGGAACTGAGTGACTCCCTGACCAATGGGATGGCAGCGTGAGACTTGGCGCTGGAGCGCAGTTGGGACCCGGACAGCAGGTTATTTTAGTTCCGATGGTGTTGCTGTTTCGCTGTAAATGGTTCTTGTGAATCGTCTTTCATTGCTGTAAATAAATAGTTGTTACTTTGCCAGCTGTTTGGACAGTATCGTTAGACGACAATTTGGGACTTCATATTCTTAATTTTCCAATTTCCTTCCTCTCCATTCAGCAATGGCCTCAGGAATCCCTGCCTGTTCCTGAGGGTTTATTCTGTGGTTACCGGGCGAACTCCAGTTCCTCAATACCTCACCGTTCCTTATCATTGCACAAGAAGCTTGGTCAGTTAATGGAGTGTTGTTCTCCAGCCCAGTCCACCCTGCACACTCACACACACGGCCAATGGGCAGCAAAGGGGCATCAATCAGTGTCGGACTCGATCTCTCTTCCTAGCCCAGGGTCTCACTGCTGCCCCTCCCCGTGACAAAACTCTGGGGTCAGCTCACGCACAATGCCATCAAACCCAGGTTCATCCAGCTCCCCAACTCTTCCTCACACAGGGGCCGGGAACAACTATTTCAAGATGAGGCATCTCTGAGCCTTGATGTCTGAAACCCAACCACCGCACCTGCCCCAGAATCGGAACAGGCGAGGTCCCAAGAACAGGAATCTCCGTTGGCCTCGGGCAGGATTTTACGATCTTGCCCGAGTGAGGCCTTAAAACCCCGCCCAGCGTCTCTGAAAGGAGGAGGAGAGAAATTCAACACAGGAACAGCAGGAGACCATTCAGCCCCTCAAGGTTCTTTATTCTGAAAAATGCTCGAGATGTGGGTGTCACTGAAGATTGGCATTTATTGTCTAACCCCCTGGTTCCCCTGGATGGTTTCCTAAGAGTCAACGAGGGTCATAGAGTAAGAAAGGTTTACAGCATGGAAACAGGCCCTTCGGCCCAACTTGTCCATTCCACCCCCTTTTTTTTAAACCCCTAAGCTAATCTCAATTGCCTGCATTTGGCCCATATCCCTCTATACCCATCGTACCCATGTAACTGTCTAAACGCTCTTCAAAAGACAAAATTGTCCCCGCCTCTACTACTACCTCTGGCAGCTCGTTCCAGACACTCACCACCCTCTGTGTGAAAAACATGCCCCTCTGGACACTTTTGTATCTCTCCCCTCTCACCTTAAACCTATGCCCTCTAGTTTTAGACTCCCCTACCTTTGGGAAAAGATATTGACTATCTAGCTGATCTGTACCCCTCATTATTTTATAGACCTCTATATGATCACCCCTCAGCCTCCTACGCTCCAGAGAAAAAGGTCCCAGTCTATCCAGCCTCTCCTTATAACTCAATCCATCAAGTCACGGTAGCATCCTAGTAAATATTTTCTGCACTCTTTCTAGTTTAATAATATCCTTTCTATAATAGGGTGACCAGAACTGCACACAGTATTCCAAGTGTGGCCTTACCAATGTCTTGCACAACTTCAACAAGACATCCCAACTCCTGTATTCAATGTTCTGACCAATGAAACCAAGCATGCCGAATGCCTTCTTCACCACTCTGTCCACCTGTGACTCCACTTTCAAGGAGCTATGAACATGTACCCCTAGCTCTCTTTGTTCTGTAACTCTCCCCAATGCCCTACCATTAACTGAGTAAGTCCTGCCCTGGTTCAATCTACCAGAATGCATCACCTCGCATTCATCTAAATTAAACTCCATCTGCCATTCGTCAGCCCACTGGCCCAATTGATCAAGATCCCGTTGCAATCCGAGATAACTTTCTTCACTGTCCACTATGCCACCAATCTTGGTGTCATCTGCAAACTTTCTAACCATGCCTCCTATATTCTCATCCAAATCATTAATATGTAAATGACCAATAACAGTGGGCCCAGCACTGATCCCTGAGGCACACCGATGGTCTCAGGCCTCCAGTTTGAAAAACAACCCTCTACAACCACCCTCTGGCTTCTGTCAAGGAGCCAATTTTGTATCCATTTAGCTACTTCACCCTGGATCCCATGAGATTTAACTCATGCAACAACCTACCATGCGGTACCTTGTCAAAGGCTTTGCTAAAGTCCATGTAGACAACATCAACTGAACTGCCCTCATCTACCTTCTTAGGGTATGTGGGACTGGAGTGGCACCAAGGCCCAGACAGGGTAAGGACAGCAGGTCTCCCTCAGCAAAGCAACAGTATTGAATTTTTTACAATGTGATGGTATTGTGGTCACTTTTACCAATATTTCTGAAGCTGTGAGGGCGAATTTAAATCCACATTCCCCGGATTATTAGTCCAATAACATCAGGCAAGACCCACAGGCATTTTATTTTAATTCTTTGACCTCGGGATTGCTGACAAAGCCAGGGTTCATTGCTGATCCCTTACTGTCCTCCAACTCTTGCTCTGTCGTTTCAGAGGGTCTGGAGTCACATGTAGGCCAGACCGGGTAAGGATGGCAGATTTCCATTAGTGAACCAGATGGGTTTCTAAAAACAATCAATAGTCACCAACATTGAGACCAGCTTTATATTGCAGATTTATTTCACCAAATTTAAACTTTACCAGCTGCGGTGGTGGGATTTGAACCCGTGACCCCCGGAGCCGGAGCCTGAATGCCTGTATTACTGGTTCAGTGACATTACCACTCCGCCACCATCTCCCCCTTGTGGTTGACTCTTAACTGCCCTCTGCAATGGCAGAGCAAGCCATTGAGTTCAAGGGCAATTAGGGATGGGCAACAAATGCTGGCCTTGCCAGCGATGCCCCCCCCACCCCCCGGCAATAATTGCTAAAGTGCTTTAGGGACTTTATTGGATTCATTCTTAGCACAAAACAGAGCAAGTGTTGCTTCAGGAATGGTTGTACACGACGCACAGAACAGGACTTCCGAATGCCAACCCCGGGCGGTACTGAGATAGCACACTATCATAAAAACTTACAGCACACAAGGAGACCATTCAGCCCATCATTCCTGTGCTTGATCTTCCAGAATTCGGGCATGCTTATTGTTGTACAACTCTCTGTTTATTTTCCAAACCCTGTAAGCTCCTTGACCTCAGTGACCTGAATGTATTCAAGAATTTATTCAAGAGGCGGCTGGATATAGCACTTGGGGTGAATGGGATCAAAGGTTATGGATAAAAAGCAGGATTAGGCTACTGAGTTGGACGATCAGCCATGACCGTGATGAATGGCGGAGCAGGCTCAAAGGGCCGAATGGCCTCCTCCTGCTCCTATCTTCTACGTTTCTACGACCTATCCAATTCCTTTTCAAAATTATTAATGCAATCAGTTTCCATCACCTTTTGCGATAAACCGCTCCAATTTGGAACAAACAGGGGGATCCCCGTGGGTAAATCCATCTTGCCCCTGGACAGCCCGCTCCCACAAACCTAACTCCTAACCCCCATCGTACCCATGTAACTGTCAGAACGCTTTTTAAAAGACAAAATTGTACCCGCCTCTACTACTACCGCTGGCAGCTCGTTCCAGACACTCACCACCCTCTGTGTGAAAAATGCTCGAGATGTGGGTGTCACTGAAGATTGGCATTTATTGTCTAACCCCCTGGTTCCCCTGGATGGTTTCCTAAGAGTCAACTAGGGTCATAGAGTCAGAGTGGTTTACAGCATGGAAACAGGCCCTTCGGCCCAACTTGTCCATGCCACCCCTTTTTTTCAAACCCCTAAGGTAATCCCAATTGCCTGCATTTGGCCCATATCCCTCTATACTCTTCTTACCCATGTAACTGTCTAAATGCTTTTTAAAAGACAAAATTGTACCCACCTCTACTACTACCTCTGGCAGCTTGTTCCAGACACTCACCACCCTGTGTGTGAAAAAATTGCCCTTCTGTATCTCTCCCCTCTCACCTTAAACCTATGCCCTCTAGTTTTAGACTCCCCTACCTTTGGGAAAAGATATTGACTATCTAGCTGATCTGTGCCCCTCATTATTTTATAGACCTCTATAAGATCACCCCTCAGCCTCTTACGCTCCAGAGAAAAAAGTCCCAGTCTATCCAGCCTCTCCTTATAACTCAAACCATCAAGTCCCGATAGCATCCTAGTAAATCTCTCCTGCACTCTTTCTCGTTTAATAATATCCTTTCTATAATAGGGTGACCAGAACTGTACACAGTATTCCAAGTGTGGCCTTACCAATGTCTTGTACAACTTCAACAAGACGTCCCAAAATACTTTGATGATTGTTTAATATCAACCGCCCGAGAGACCAGACTGTTCCAAAATGAACAGACACGACGGGCGTGGCATTAACGCCAGCCCCATATTCCCATAGTAACAGGGACAGCACCAGGGGATTTCTAGACCAGTGCCAGTGAAGCGGAGGTCAGAGAGAGATAGACGGACTATAGCGGTGAGCCCACACTCTGCAGTATCAGTTCCACTCAGACAGAGAGTGCAGGGTTGATTCACGGCTTGACTGCGAGAGTGTCTGTTGACATAGCTGTTGGGAAAGAAACATTTTTCAACACTTCCCCACAGCCAGAAGATCAGCACAGGGAGAGAGAGGGAACTCAGCCTTCAATAGAGGAGTCCGCCACATTTATATACACATGAAACAATATTGGCCAACTTTCCTTCAGCAATGTCCGGTGCACCAGGACAGAACCCAGCAATTGTCAGGATGTGATCGATGTCACCCTGCAGTTAACAGAATTAGATCCTGTTGATATGGGAGCATGCTTTGTAATTTATGGGATTGCACCCTGTAATTAATGGGATCGTGCTGTGTAATTTATGGGATCACACCTTGTAGTTGATGGGATCCAATGCACAGTTAAGAGGATACTAGACTATTAATCCAGAAACTCAGCTAATGTTCTGGGACCCGGGTTCGAATCCCATCACGGCAGATGGTGGAATTTGAATTCAATTTTAAAAAATCTGGAATTAAGAATCTACTGATGACCATGAAACCATTGTTGATTGTCGGAAAAACCCATCTGGTTCACTAATGTCCCCTTAGGGAAGGAAATCTGCCGTCCTTACCCGGTCTGGCCTACATGTGACCCCAGAGCCACAGCAATGTGGTTGACTCTCAACTGCCCTCGGGCAACTAGGGATGGGCAAAAAATGCTGGCCCAGCCAGCGACACCCATGTGCCACGAATGAATAAAAGTCAATGCTGTGAAATTTATGGGATTGCACGCTGCAGTTTATTGGATCCTTATCCACTCCCGTGTGCGCGAGCAAATGCTTCCTGGCGTCACGCATCAACAGCCGGACTCTCAATCTAAGATTCTGCCCTCTTGTTCTGGACTCTCCCATCAGGGGAAACAGTTTTTCTCTATCGATGTTATCGAATCATTTAATCACCTTAAACACCTCAATTAGAACAGTGAACATCGGGACTGGAGGAAATACCAGACTGTGCGGCCTGGACTCCCAACGCAACTACAATCAAAAATCAACGCACAGTGAGGGAGGTCACTTTGAACCGTTTGACATTCTTGTCCAGATTAAATGTATCCCGGGCCACTGGGCAAAGCCACTGGAGGCTCAGACCATCAATTCCCCATTGCTAATAGGGGACCGCTTTCCGCGCCCGCTGGGCACCGCAGGGGTTGGGGTGCATTATTGACCCTGATAATCACATTTTAATTTGATGTTTTTAAGTTTCCTTTGCATTTTGATTTCTGTTCAGGCTGTTCCCCCTCCTTTTTGGGGAGCTGCCCCTTTTACTTTGTCCTGATTTAATTTGAGTTTGTTTACTTGGTTTGACCTAAAAAGAGGTCTCTGAGTGTAGATTGAGCTTCAGACGGCCTGAGACGTGCCTCCTCTCGGACAACACCCAGTTTTGTTTCCGGGGTGAGGTGGATTCGTGTTCGCCCGTGTAGCGGAGGGCCCCGGGTCGGAACCGGGCGGAAACTTTGGGAGGGAGAAAAAAAAAAAAAAAAAAAAAAAAAAAAAATAGGGGACCGGAGGAGCTAACACCTTCCCATTGGTCAAATCGGGATAGACCAAGTAATGACAGGTCAATCAGCCTGACCGCCATGGTGTGGAAGTTACTGGAAATGATTCTGAGAGGCAGATTAAAGAAAAGACACCGATTAACCGAGCACAGTCAGAGTGGATTTGTTCAGGGAGGTCTGACTGACTGGATTCCATTTTTTGATGAGGTGACACGTATGAAGGTCTATGTGGCTAACATGTTTGGTGTGTGGTCTACAGGAGTTTTGGCAAAGCTTTTGATAAAGTCCCACACGGCAGGCTGGTCGGTCATTAAAAGCTCCTGGGATCCTGGGGAAAGAGGCAAGTTGGATCCAAAATTGGCTCAATGACAGAAAGCCAAGGGTTCGGGGTGATTGTGTGACTGGGAAGAGGTTCTTTCCAATGGGGTTCCGCAGGATCAGCACTGCGCCAGTGATGTTTTGTTGGACATTTCAATACTTTGACTCCAATGTAGGGAATGAACATATTTGCAGATTATATGAGAATGATGCACGTTTCCGACAGCGAGGTAGAACGCTGTAGATTGCAGGAAGATATCTCGGGGCTGACTGGTCAAGTGGGCGGAGAAGAGCAAATGGAATTCAGCCTGGAGAAATGTGAGGTCAGTGTGCTTAGGAAGGAGAAACAAGGCAGGATGATATCAATAAATGGGAAGATAATGCGAGGTGTAGAGGAACAGAGGACGTTGGAGTGAGTGCTCACAGATCCCTGAAGGTAGCAGATGGAGAGAAGTCCAAGAACTGCAGGGTCAGACTTCCGAAGCAGTGACTGAGGGAGATATTTGCAACACCTGAAATCCCAGACATTGCAACGTTGGACAACGGGCCACAGTTTGCCAATAGGACAGGATCAAGGGGATGTATCCGTCCTCTCAGCTCACCAAGATTTAGCTTTACTATTGGCTGGGGGTAAGAGTGAGCGAGTGCGGTGAAAGCATTGCCGAGGAAGAACGGTGACAAATAACTTCCTCATCTGAGCTATTCTTCAATTCCATCCAAAATAGTTCAGATCACATGAACTCCTCATAGCAAGACCGAGAACTCAACTCCTTCCTCTCACTAACACACTCATGACACGAGTACAAACTGAGGTGAGGGAGAAAGAGGACAAAAATATTGTTCCCCACAGAACAAACATCACAAAACACACAACATGCCAGATCTCCGAGCCGGACAACTAGTTTCAATCAGAGACCATATTCGCTGTGGACGGGTGGTAAAACAGACACCAAACACATCCACACTCCTACCTCACCCAAACAGAACATGGTGCAGTGAGACTGAACAGAGATGCACTGGTTACCACCTAGAGGGCAGCTTCTTACCCCAAGGAAGACCAATCTACCCAGCCAGAGACGCTGCATTCTTCCATCAGTCCAGATAACAACCTGAACCCAAGTCATTTACCAACCCCCTCCTGCCTGGTGGAGTCGGAGGGACCGCCCACAGGACACCAACTCATGATCCCCTCCAAAAGAGAAGGGAAACTCATGAATCTGCCACAGCGACTGTCGATTGGAGGAAGATGGAGGAAAGAAGAGGATCTAAGAGTTTAAAACAAGATTAAGGATCACAACACGCTAGAGTTAAAATAGTGGTTTGATCTTCACAATAGAGAAATGGGAATCAGAGATTTGGGAGAGGTGTAGTATAACTAATTAATTAACAGTTAATCCTAACTTTTAATATACTGTGTACATCAACACAGGAAGTGATGCAACATCATGTGATTTACTCTCTCCTGAAATATGTCACAGAGCAGTAAGATGTGTTCCAATAAAGCTTGTGCTTTATAAACCTCTGCAGACTCATCATATATTCCATATTAATCAAACAATACCAAGAATATTTGGGACCTATTTCCATTAGCAGAGAGATCAATAACCAGGGGGCAGAAGTTTAAAGTAATTGGTGGAAGGATGAGTGGAGCCGAGGAGGGATTATTTCACTCTGAGGGTGGTGAGGGTCTGGAACATACTGTCTGGGAGAGACAGAAACATTTATCACATTTAACAGATAGTTGGATATGTGCTAACGGTACAGGGCAAAGGGGCCAAGAGCTTCAAAGTGCAATTAGACTGGATAA
Source organism: Mustelus asterias (assembly GCF_964213995.1). Taxonomy (NCBI): domain Eukaryota; kingdom Metazoa; phylum Chordata; class Chondrichthyes; order Carcharhiniformes; family Triakidae; genus Mustelus; species Mustelus asterias. Next base: position 156,437,000 of record NC_135803.1, on the reverse strand, counting down.
CTCTTCTGGCCAGCAGAGATACGAATGGCCGAATGGCCTCCTCCCATGCTGTAATGTTTTAAGTTCTCTTCCAGTCCAGGCATTATTCAGGGGAACCTGCCCTGCCTCCTCCAAGACCAACACATCTCCCCTGGGATGCGGTGCTCAGAACTGAAGCCAATTATTCTGCAAGGAGTCTGACCAAAGCTTGATGGAGCAGCGATACATGTTTCTATCACAACCTCCTGTCGATAAAGGCTAATATATTCCATTGGCCATTTCTATTTCAGCTCGTTAGCCAGCGTTCAGTGATTGATCTGAACCTGGTCTCATTTCCAGCGTCACACAGAGTTTGTAAAAGAAATGAAATGTTTGCGAGACATTTCAAAAAGGCAGAAGGCCCTGAATGCCAGACAATAGACGGGCAGCATTGTTCCGACTCACTTTATAAATATTGTTGTGCTTTGCAGAAAGACATCGCAGATACAATTACAACCTCAAGGCTATCTGGGCCAGATTCCAAAGATTCAGAGTCTCTTAGAAGCAATTCTTAAAGAGCAAATATTTCAGCTTCATCTCAGGCTGAATTGGAGGCCATTCAGCCCCTCAGGTTTAGGCAAGGTTTGAATTTCCACAATCACCTCTTTCCACCCCGACTGGGGGGGAAGTTCAAAACCAAGGATCGTCGATAGAAAGTAGCACTGCTGAATCCAGTCGAGAAATTCAAGAGAAACTTCCTTACTGAGAGAGTGAGGGAGAATGTGGGACTCGCCCCCGCGGGGAGTGGGGGAGAATGTGGGACTCGCCCCCGCGGGGAGTGGGGGAGAATGTGGGACTCGCTCCCACAGGGAGTGGGGGAGAATGTGGGACTCGCTCCCGCGGGGAGTGGGGGAGAATGTGGGACTCGCTCCTGCGGGGAGTGGGGGAGAATGTGGGACTCACTCCCACGGGGAGTGGGAGAGAATGTGGTACTTGCTCCCACGCGGAGTGGGGGAGAATGTGGGACCCGCTCCCACAGGGAGTGGGGGAGAATGTGGTACTTGCTCCCACGCGGAATGGGGAGAATGTGGGACTCGCTCCCACAGGGAGTGGGGGAGAATGTGGGACTCGCTCCCACAGGGAGTGGGGGAGAATGTGGGACTCGCTCCCACAGGGAGTGGGGGAGAATGTGGGACTCGCTCCCACAGGGAGTGGGGGAGAATGTGGGACTCGCTCCCACAGGGAGTGGGGGAGAATGTGGGACTCGCTCCCACAGGGAGTGGGGGAGAATGTGGGACTCGCTCCCACAGGGAGTGGGGGAGAATGTGGGACTCGCTCCCACAGGGAGTGGGGGAGAATGTGGGACTCGCTCCCACAGGGAGTGGGGGAGATGGATATTATTGATATATTTAAAGGGTGAAGTTGGATAGAAAGATCGGGGTGAAAGGAATGGTAGGATGTGGGGACAGTGTGAAAAAGGGATAGGAGATGGATCTTGTGCAGAGTTGGGCTGAATGGCCAGTTTCTGTGCTCTAAACTCTGAAGTGCATCATTCCTGAGCTTCCGGCATTGCGGCAACATTGAATCCAGCTGTTGGGGAAGAGTGTGGGGGAACATCGGTAACTCTGGATACAAAGCTCCCTCGACACAGAGACCCACTGCACCGCAGTGGTCACTTACCTTATCGATGTTGTAGCGCGGACGGGCTCCATTTCCCTTCCCCTTTCCAGACCGGCTCCCTTTCTGAACCTGCCCATCAGCAGCTGGAAGGAATAAAACATTAGCTCTGCTGTAATTCATATCCCCCCCTCCACACTGACATCTCCCACCTCCTTCCCCACCCCCCCATCCCGCCCCATTGTCCCGCCCTCCTCTCCTGAGGGGACAGCTGTTACTTCCCATCAGACCCTCCTGATCTCACCCACCAGCCAATTCCTACACCCAGACTATCTGACCAACACCCTGTACAACACCTCGGGCAAAGAAACTCCTGCATTTCTATAGCACCTTGTCAAAGGCAGATCGTGCCTTACGAGCCTGGTGAAGTTCTTCGAAAATGTGACTAAACACATTGATGAAGGGACGGCGGTAGATGTGGTTTATATGGATTTTAGCAAGGCGTTTGATAAGGTCCCCCATGCAAGGCTTCTAGAAAAAGTGAGAGGGCATGGGATCCAAGGGGCTGCTGCCCTGTGGATCCAGAACTGGCTTGCCCAAAGGAGGCAGAGAGTGTGTATAGATGGGTCTTTTTCTAAATGGAGGTCGGTCACCAGTGGTGTGCCCCAGGAATCTGTTCTGGGACCCTTGCTGTTTGTCATTTTCATAAATGACCTGGATGAGGAAGTGGAGGGATGGGTTGGTAAGTTTGCCGACGACACGAAGGTTCGTGGGGTTGTGGATAGTCTGGAGGGATGTCAGAAGTTACAGAGGGACATACCATCATAGAATCATAGAAACCCTACAGTGCAGAAGGAGGCCATTCGGCCCATCGAGTCTGCACCGACCACAATCCCACCCAGGACCTACCCCCACATATTTTACCCGCTAATCTACACATCCCAGGACTCTAAGGGGCAATTCTTTTTGCCCCATAGATAGGATGCAAGACTGGGCGGAGAAGTGGCAGATGGACTTCAACCCAGATAAATGCGCAGTGGTCCATTTTGGCAGGTCAAATGGGATGAAGGAGTACAATATAAAGGGAAAGACTCTTAGTACTGTAGAGGATCAGAAGGACCTTGGGGACTGGGTCCATAGGACTCTAAAATCAGCCCCGCAGGTGGAGGTGGTGGTTAAGAAGGCGTATGGTGTGCTGGCCTTTATCAATCGAGGGATTGAGTTTAGGAGTCCGGCGATAATGATGCAGCGATACAAGACACTCGTCAGACCCCACTTGGAGTACTGTGCTCAGTTCTGGTCGCCTCATTACAGGAAGGATGTGGAAAAGATTGAAAGGGTGCAGAGGCGATTTACAAGGATGTTGCCTGGATTGAGTGGCATGTCTTATGAGGATAGGCTGAGGGAGCTCGGTCTTTTCTCCTTGGAGAGACGTAGGATGAGAGCAGACCTAATAGAGGTGTATAAGATGTTGAGAGGCATAGATCGGGTGGACTCTCAGAGGCTTTTTCCCAGGGTGGAAATGGCTGCTACGAGAGGACACAAGTTTAAGGTGCTGGGGGGTAGGTACAGGGGAAATGTTAGGGGGAATTTTTTCACACAGAGGGTGGTGGGTGAGTGGAATCAGCTGCCGTCAGTGGTGGTGGAGGCAAACTCAATAGGATCTTTTAAGAGACTCCTGGGTGTGTACATGGGACTTAATAGGAGGGAGGGTTATAGGTAGGCCTAAAACTTAGGGATATGTTCGGCACAACTTGTGGGGCCGAAGGGCCTGTTTTGTGCTGTAGTTTTCTATGTTACCTTCCACCAGCTCAGGGCAGCTCAAAGTATTTTTCATCCAATGACATTCTTTCTGAGGTGTAGTGGGTCGCTGTTCTCATGGAGGAAATAGGGCTGCCAATTTTCACACAGCAAGATCCCACAAACACAAATGTCGTAAATGACCAGATCCCCCATTTACAGTGATGTTGTCAGAGACTCAGCATCCGTGGCTATCCGTGTCAGAGAATTCTAAAGATTTCAAAGATGCGTTCGAGTGGAGAAATTTATCCTCAGCTCAGCTCCGCAAGGCCAACTCCTTCTCCCTGAGCCTCATTCCAGCTACACCAGCAATGAGAAAACAGACTCTGTGTTTACCCAATCACCTCTCCAAAATAAATGTACATGTTTCGTTGAGATCATCTACTTCAGAGAATATGGACCCTTTCTGTTCAATGTCTCCTCAGTCCAGGAATCAATCTAATCAACTTTCCTCCAAGAGTAGTCTATCCCTCCTTTAGGTAAAGGGACAATCTGTAACAATATTCCAGGGTCTTGTATAATTACAGCAAGATTTTATACTCCAATCCCCTCACAATAGTGGCCCACATCAATCTGCTTTCTTAATTGCCTGCTGTATCCACGTTAACTTAGCGACTCATGTACAAGGACACCCCAATCCCTCTGAACTTTCCTAACCTCTCACTTTCCAAAAGATTCTGCTATCAAAGTGGGTAATTTAACCCATATTATCCATTCGCCTCATGTTCTTGCCCAATCACTCTCAGTCTATATCTTTGTGGTCGCCTCATAGTTTACATTCTCTCTCACCCAGCTTCCTATCAGCAACAGAGTTGATTTTTTTTTATTTTTACGCGGGGCGGGGGTGTCCCTGCCAAGGGCAGCATTTGCTGCTCATCCCTAATTGCCCTTGAACTGAGTTGGCTGTTTCAGAGGGTCAACCACATTGCTGAGGCTCTGGAGTCACATGTCGGCCAGGCCGGGTAAGGGTGGCAGATTTCCTTCCCTAAAGGAAATTAGTGAACCAGATGGGTTCTGCCCACATTCGATGATAGTTTCATGGTCACCATTACTGAGACTAGCTTTCAATTCCAAATTTATTCATTAAATTCTCCCCAAAGCATTAGCCTGGGCCTCTAGATTACTACTCCATTGACCCATCCTTTGTCTAAATTAATAACAGATTGTAAATAACTGAAGCAACCTCCTAGCTCTGAAATTAGCCTCTTTATTCAAACTCTCAGTTTTCTCTCCATCAACTAATCTTCTAAGGATAAGGGACAATGTCCTCTTTTAAGGCAAAGATGAGAAGTTTCTTCACCCAGAGAGTGGTGAGCCTGTAGAATTCACTACCACAGGAAGCAGTTGAGGCCAAAACATCAGCTGAATCATTGCAGCCATTATCTTGCAATTGTCGCTGTCTGTATATGCCGTGTTTGTGAACTAACCTCCCCTCACCTGATGAAGGAGCAGCGCTCCGAAAGCTCGTGATTCCAAATAAACCTGTTGGACTTTAACCTGGTGTTGTGAGACTTCTTACTGTGCCCACCCCAGTCCAACGCCGGCATCTCCACATCAAAACATTGAGTGTTTTCAAGAAGCAGTTAGATATAGCTCTTGGGGTGAAGGGGCTCAAAGGATATGGGGGAAAGGTGGGATCAGATTACTGAGTTGGATGATTAACTATGATCATATTGAATGGTGGAGCAGGCTCGAAGGGCCGAATGGCCTCCTCCTGCTCCTGTTTTCTATGTTTCTATGTTTCAGTCCAAGTTAATAATTATCCCCAATCCCACAAGCCCCAGTCTTGTGAAAATTAACCTGGGAGTTTCAGGAAGCGAGGATATGAAACAATGGTGATATCAGGCAGGGCTGTTTACAACAGGAATCCATTATCTCACACCATCACTACAGCCTAGTCTCGTTTGAACGAGTTGTGATTCTGAGGTGGTTATAGAGATCAGGTCATGTAACCTATTCAGCAGTTTAATTGTTTAGACCACGCGTATATTCCAGATTCTATAAACAGCTCGTTAAACTGATTTGAAAAATAAAATGTTTACGATGGGAGCCTGTGGCTCTTAGCCTTCTCTGTGCTATTAATTGGGTGCAATAGTTAAGTAAGAAGTTTAACAACACCAGGTTAAAGTCCAACAGGTTTATTTGGTAGCAAAAGCCACACAAGCTTTCGAGGCTCTAAGCCCCTTCTGGGGCTTAGAGCCTCGAAAGCTTGTGTGGCTTTTGCTACCAAATAAACCTGTTGGACTTTAACCTGGTGTTGTTAAACTTAGAACATAGAACATAGAACATAGAACAGTACAGCACAGAACAGGCCCTTCGGCCCACGATGTTGTGCAGAGCTTTATCTGAAACCAAGATCAAGCTATCCCACTCCCTATCATCCTGGTGTGCTCCATGTGCCTATCCAATAACCGCTTAAATGTTTCTAAAGTGTCTGACTCCACTATCACTGCAGGCAGTCCATTCCACACCCCAACCACTCTCTGCGTAAAGAACCTACCTCTGATATCCGTCCTGTATCTCCCACCACGAACCCTATAGTTATGCCCCCTTGTAATAGCTCCATCCACCCGAGGAAATAGTCTTTGAACGTTCACTCTATCTCTCCCCTTCATCATTTTATACTTCTTACTGTGTTTACCCCAGTCCAACGCCGGCATCTCCACATCATGCAATAGTTAACCCAGAGCAAGATGGTGAGTTTAAATTCAAGAGCAGAGAAGTTACCGGAAACTTGGACCTCGGTTAGACCATAACTGCTGAAAGTGCGAGTATGCAGGGCATTGTGTGGGGAGGGAGGGGGGAGGGGGGAGGAAGGAGAGAGAGAGAGAGAGAGAGCAAGAGAGAGAAGGTCAGAGTTTGAGGGGGTGAAAGTGGGCTTCAGAGCCCTGGGTTAGAGACCCAGGGTTCCTACGGACAGGATGGGGGCAATGCTGCGATGCCCACAAAATCAACCTGCTCGCTGACCCTTCACTGGGGCGGCACGGTGGCACAGTGGTTAGCACTGCTGCCTCACAGCGCCAGGGACCCGGGTTCGATTCTCAGCTTGGGTCACTGTCTGTGTGGAGTCTGCATGTTCTCCCCGTGTCTGCGTGGGTTTCCTCCGGGTGAACAAAGAACAATACAGCACAGGAAAAGGCCCTTCGGCCCTCCAAGCCCGCGCCGCTCCCTGGTCCAAACTAGACCATTCTTTTGTATCCCTCCATTCCCACTCCGTTCATGTGGCTATCTAGATAAGTCTTAAACGTTCCCAGTGTGTCCGCCTCCACCACCTTGCCCGGCAGCGCATTCCAGGCCCCCATCACCCTCTGTGTAAAATACGTCCTTCTGATATCTGTGTTAAACCTCCCCTCCTTCACCTTGAACCTATGACCCCTCGTGAATGTCACCACCGACCTGGGGAAAAGCTTCCCACCGTTCACCCTATCTCTGCCTTTCATAATTTTATACACCTCTATTAGGTCACCCCTAATCCTCCGTCTTTCCAGTGAGAACAACCCCAGTTTACCCAATCTCTCCTCATAACTAAGCCCTTCCATACCAGGCAACATCCTGGTCAACCTCCTCTGCACTCTCTCTAAAGCTTCCACGTCCTTCTGGTAGTGTGGCGACCAGAACTGGATGCAGTATTCCAAATGTGGCCGAACCAACGTTCTATACAACTGAAACATCAGACCCCAACTTTTATACTCTATGCCCCGTCCTATAAAGGCAAGCATGTCATATGCCTTATTCACTACCTTCTCCACCTGTGACGTCACCTTCAAGGATCTGTGGACTTGCACACCCAGGTCCCTCTGCGTATCTACACCCTTTATGGATCTGCCATTTATCGTATAGCTTCCCCCTACGTTAGTTCTACCAAAATGCATCACTTCGCATTCATCTGGATTGAACTCCATCTGCCATTTCTTTGCCCAAATTTCCAGCCTATCTATATCCATCTGTAGCCTCTGACAATGTTCCTCACTATCCGCAAGTCCAGCCATTTTTGTGTCGTCCGCAAACTTACTGATCACCCCAGTTACACCTTCTTCCAGATCGTTTATATAATGAGACGTCATTGGGAAATTGGTGCTCCGGTTTCCTCCCACAGTCTGAAAGACGTTCTGGTTCGGGTGCATTGGCCGTGCTAAATTTTCCCTCGGTGTGCCTGAACAGGCACCGGAGCGTGGAGACGTGGGGATTTTCACAGTAATTTCATTGCAGTGTTAATGTAAGCCTTACTTGTGACACTAATAAATAAACTTTAACCTTTAAAATTGTGATTTTAAGCAAAAATGTAAAAGGGGAGATATCAGATTGTTTTTTAAACCTCTCCCCAATGTTTATTTCCATTGGCTACAATCAGGGCAGATGTTAAATGTGGACCAATCCAATATCTTCAGTTTTACAATAATCTCCCAAAATCCCGATGACACCTCCCCCACCATTCCCCAAATCACTGAAGCCAGTGCCGTCCAGCAGAGACCACTGATTCACCACAGGTCCAATGATTCCAATAATTTTAATAACAAACAGTCACACCCAATCCGGGTGTCGGGGAGGAAAAGCAGGAAGGCGGCAGTAATCTAAACAGATTTTGTTTTGCCAGAAACACACTCTAGAAAAAGTTATTTACTACTGCAAAACGATCAGTCTTACCAAAACCTCTCTGATTTGATTGGAAAGTGTAGCATTTTGTGCTGTTTTCTCTGTTCTGTCGTTTCATGGAGTGCCCCAACATGCAAACTCTTACTGACCACATGGAACCGGGGTTATGGGGATAGGGCCTGGGTGGGATTGTTGTCAGTGCAGGCTCGATGGGCTGAATGGCCTTCTGCATTGTAGGGATTGTACGATTCTATAAACAAAGGGGGATTTTTACGTAACGTCTATCCCTAGCTTTATGGAGAAGAGTCCTGGAGTTTTACAGCACAGAAAGAGGCCCTTCAGCCCATTGTGTCTGTCCTATCCCATTTTCCAGCACTTTGTCCATAGCCTTGCATGCTGTGGTGTTTCAAGTGCTCATCTAAATGCTTCTTAAATGTTGTGCCTCACGCTTCCACCACCCTTTCAGGCAACGAGTTCCAGATTCCCACCACCCTCTGGGTTAAAAAGGTTTTCCTCAAATCCCCTCCAAATCTCCTGCCCCTTACCTTAAATCTCTGTCCCCTGGTTACTGACCCCTCTACTAAGGGGAAAATTTCTTCCTATCCACCCTATCTATGTCCCTCATAATTTTGTACACCTCGATCAGGTCCGCCCTCAGCCTTCGCTGCTCTAAGGAAAACAACCCCAGTCTAACCAGCCTCTCTTCATTGCTGAAACTTTCCAGTCCAGGCAACATCCTGGTGCATCTCCTCTGCACCCTCTCCAGCGCAATCACATCCTTCCTACAGTCTGGAGACCAGAACCGCACACAGTGCTCTAGCTGTGGCCTAACCAGTGTTTTATACAGTTCCATCATAACCGTCCTGCTCTTAGACCTACGCTTCGGCTAATAAAGAAAGAGTACTGAAGTTATGCGCAACCTTAAAAAATCACCAGTTAGACCTCAGCTTGAATATTGTGTCCAGTTCTGGGCACCACATTTTAGAAAGGATGTCAAGACATTGGAGAGGGTGAAGAGGAAAATTAGCAGAATGGCACCAAGTATTTTATGCCTTGGAGCTATGCAGAGATGACACACCAGACTACATGTATGTAACAGGTGTCACAGTCCTTTTAAATTTTGAGAAGCCATGTGTTCCACTCCATGCCTACAGATTTAGCTTTGAACAAGTTCTATTATTGGCCGCTCCCAGAGTCCATACCCAGGATTAACCAACCAAGCACAGTGAGCATCAATAGTAAACAGACTCTCATAATCAAACACAGAGCAAACGAACACGAGGGACGAGGAACTGCAATTATGAAGATAGAGTGGAGAGGTAAGGGTGAGTGGAGACGGTTACAGGGAGCATTAATCGAGGTGTTTAAAATTTTGGAGCAGTTTAGAAAGGAACCCTGGTATTACATATTCTGGAGTTCTTACATGTGACGGTTCAAAAAGAGGAAGTTACTCAGGAAATAGGGATAAGAAACCAGCATGGGCTCAATGGACCCAATGGCAACTTCCTGTTCCTATGGTGGGACAGGAGGGGAGGGAAAGGTGAGAGGGAGGGGGAAAAGTGGGGAGTAGGAGGGTGGGGCTAGAATACTCCCAAAGAAGGTGGGTCAACACTGCAAAGTGATTTGAAAGCTAGAATCTTCAATTCCAGGAATCTCCCCAAGAGAACATCTGAGAAACAAACAGAAGAGGTTATGAGGGCGGAAAATGTTCACCTCTTGAAGGGAAAAAAAACTCTCCTCCAGGGGAGGGACGCAGAGGGCTACAGGCCAAGAGATCCATTATTTAAGGAAGGAAGGACAGATACATCAAATGAATAAGTCCCTGTGTGTGCACCTATTAGAGAATTTACAGTAATGGTTGTGTAAATGTGGAATTGTTAGAATGGCTCTTGTAGCAGCTTGTACAGTGCATTATTCCCCCTCAAGCCCCGACCAGTCTGCAGAACTGATCATAACTGACGGCAATTCTCCTGTCAGCCTGCAGGGATCAAAGGCCCTGGAAACTCTTCCCAATTGTCTGGCCCCAGTGCAGAAATCGACAACGAGATTTAAGGAGGAGGAGGCTGAATGCCTGAGTGAATTTCTCTGCAAATTCTTCCAATTCCCAGGGTTGCAGTCACTCTTCCTTCTGCCTCCACCAGTCCCCTGCTACCAACAGCTCGCGTCTGACACATCCAGACAATGGAGCAGGCAAACCGGGCCAGAACTCCAGGGCAGCAAGGAGGGAGTGCCACACGGTTAGAGGCACCGTCTTTCTGATAAGATGTTAAACTGAGGCCCCAGCTTTTGAGTAAACTGATAGGACCCCGCCGCCACTCTCGGAAGAAGCTCAGGAAGTTCTCTCTGGCATCCCGACCTGTATTTGTCCGACAGCATTGGAGGAAATTGCGTGATGATTTATTTAATTGGCTGCTCCATTTGCTTCATCATAACAGCGAGTACGCTTTGAAAAAGTACTCCATTGGCTGCAAAACATTTTAGGACATCCCAACGATGTATAACGTACTATAGGCTGCCTCTGTTACCAAAGCCACAATGTCACTGGATTCCTGCGTGTGCACGGACCAGTGTGTACCTGTCTATATCTCAAATGGAGGTTTTTCCATCCACTCACTCTCCTCCCACTGCCCATGTACACTCTCTCCCATCTCTAACTCCACCCAGTCATTTAACATCTTGAGGTAAATTCTTTACAAATATTTCCTGGATTCCAAAATTCCAATTCTCATCCCTCTGTCTGCTACCGTAGCTAGTAATTCCCGGAACAGGTCACTAGTCTGTTGCCAGGAGCTTATAGCTTGAGGGGGCAGCCACTCCACATCAAGCATGGCTGACCAGGAGTCTCTCCCAATCTTACCGCCAGCCATTGGCGTATTTGGAAGGATTTTGCAGGTGGACACTCGACCTGTTTTGGCCGCTTTATGAATGCACATTCCTTGGCCGTCAAGTCCTGGGGTGGGAATCAAACCCGGAGCTCCTGGCTCAGAGGCAGGGATGCTACCCACTGCGCCACAGGACTCCGATTCCCAACAGTTGAATAAAAACATACATCATCGATTCCTGCACCCTCTCTCATTCACCCAGAGCAGGAAAGGCATGAGGGAAATTCCTGGGCTGAGTGCCTGGGCAAATCGGAACTACCAGAAACAAATCATTCCGACTGCTCTTCATTGCCACAGATGTTTCTAAATCCGCTTTAATTTAATTCAGGTTAAAATCCACAATCTAACCATTCCCCCGAGTAACAACCTGGGACTGAGTGCGATGGCAGTCAAAGGAGAGCGGTGATTCCCTAAAATACTCATCATCCAGAGAACGAGAGTTTTAAAAGATCTGGAAATAAATGCAGCTGCTCTCAGTAAAAGTAACCATGAATTTCCCAGATTGTTGTTAAAAACCCTACTGTTTCCTTTAGGAGAGGAGGCCTGCTGGATCTGGGCCTGTGTGTGACTCCAGTCCCCGCACCAATGTGGTTCACGCTTAATTGTCCTCTGAAATGGCCAAATGAGGCACAAGTGTGTGTGTGTGTGTGCGCAAGAGTGAGTATTTACAGATTTTTAATATTCATTTCTGGGATGTGGGGATCCTTGTCGAGGCCACTATTTATTGCCCATCCCTAATTGCCCCTTCAGAAGGTGGTGGTGAGCCCCCTTCTTGAATCGCTGCAGTCCGGGTGGTGTAGGTACACCCACAGTGCAGTTAGGGAGGGAATTCCAGGACTTTGACCCCGCGACAGTGAAGGAACGGCGATATATTTCCAAGTCAGGATGGTGGGTGACTCGGAGGAAAACTTGAAGGTGGTGGTGCTCCCATGTGTACAGCACGGAAGCAGGCCATTCAGCCCAACTACTCCATGCTGCCCCCTCCTAACAACATATTCAAAAAGGGAGGTCGAGAGTAAACAGGGAACTATAGACCAGTCAGCCTGACGTCGGGACTGGGGAAGTTGCTAGAGTCTATTATCAAGGATTTCATAACTCAGCATTTGGAAGGCAGTGGGGTAATCAGATGTCAGCATGGATTTACAAAAGGGAAATCATGCTTGATGAATCTATTTGAATTTTTGAGGATGTAACTAGTAGAGTTGACCGAGGAGAATCATTGGATGTGGTTTATTTCGACTTTCAGAAGACAAGGTCTCACATAACAGGCCACAATGTAAAGTTAAAGCAGATGGGATTGCAGGTAATGTCGAGATGGATAGAAAGCTGGTGAGCAGATAGGAAACAACGAGTTGGCATAAATGGGTCTTTTTCTGATTGGCAGTCAGTGACTAGTGGGGTTCCGCAGGGATCTGTGCCAGGACCCCAACTGTTCACATTATATATTAATGATTTGATATATTACTGTCACATCTATGCCCTGAATATGCCGTTTGTGAACAGAACTCCCACTTACCTGATGAAGGAGCAGCGCTCCAAAAGCTAGTGGCTTGTACTAACAAATAAACCTGTTGGACTTCAACCCTGGTGTTGTGAGACTTCTTACTGCATCTATTAACATACAGTGAAAAGTATTGTTTCTTGCGCGCTATACAAAGCATACTGTTCATAGACAAGGAAACGAGAGAGTGCAGAATGTAGTGTTACAATCATAGCTAGGGTGCAGAGAAAGATCAACTTAATGCAAGGTAAGTCCATTCAAAAGTCTGACAGCAGCAGGGAAGAAGCTGTTCTTGAGTCAGTTGGTATGTGACCTCAGACTTTTTTATCTTTTTCCCGACGGAAGAAGGTGGAAGAGAGAATGTCAAGGGTGTGTGGGGTCCTTGATTATGCTGGCTGCTTTGCCGAGGCAGCGGGAAGTGTAGACAGAGTCAATGGGTGGGAGGCTGGTTTGCGTGATGGATTGGGCTACATTCACGACCTTTTGTAGTTCCTTGCGGTCTTGGGCAGAGCAGGAGCCATACCAAGCTGTGATACAACCAGAAAGAATGCTTTCTATGGTGCATCTGTAAAGGTTGGTGAAAATCGTGACTGACATGCCAAATTTCCTTAGCCTCCTGAGAAAGTAGAGGCATTGGTTGGCTTTCTTAACTATAGTGTCGGCATGGGGGGACCAGAATAGGTTGTTGGTGATCTGGACACTTAAAAACTTGAAGCTCACGACCCTGGAAGAGGAAACTGAATGTATTATCTCCAAATTTGCAGATGATACAAAGTTGGGTGAGCTGTGAGGAGGATGCAGAGATACTTCAGCGTGATTGGACAGGCTGAGTGTGTGGGCAGCTATGTGGCAGATGCAGTATAATGTGGATAAATGTGAGGTTATCCACTTTGGTAGCAATAATAGGAAGACAGATTATTACTTGAATGGGTGTAAATTGAGAGAGGTGGATACTTAACGAGACTTGAGTCCTCGTGATCAGTCGCTGAAAGTGAGCGTGCAGGTACAGCAGGCAGTAAAGAAGGCAAATGGTATATTGGTTTTCATAGCGAGAGGATTTGAGTATAGGGATAGGGATGTTTTGCTGCAATTGTATAGGGCGTTGGTGAGGCCACACCTGGAGTATTGTGTGTAGTTTTGGTGTCCTTATCTGAGGAAGGGTGTCCTTGCTATGGAGGGAGTACAGCGAAGGTTTACCAGGCTGATTCCTGGGATGGCAGGTCTGTCATATGAGGAGAGACTAAGTCAATTAGGATTATATTCACTGGAGTTTAGAAGAGTGAGAGGGGATCTCATAGAAACTTATAAAATTCTAACAGGATTAGACAGGGTAGATTGAGAAAGAATGTTCTCAATGATGAGGGAGTCCAGAACTAGGGGTCATAGTTTGAGGGCAAGGGGTAAACCTTTTAGGACTGAGGTGAGGAGAAATTTCTTCACCCAGAGGGTGGTGAATGTGTGGAATTCACTCCCACAGAATGTAGTTGAGGCCAAAACATTGTCTGATTTCAAGGAGAAATTAGATATAGCTCCTGGGACTAAAGGGATCAAGGGACATGGAGGGGGGGAAAATCAGGATATCAAATTCGATGATGAGCCATGATCAAAATGAATGGCGGAGCAGGTTCGAAGGGCCAAATGGCCTCCTCCTGCTTCTACGTTTCTATATGTTTCGAGGACAGGGAAGGCAATCTATGCGTGGAGCCAGAGGAAATGGGCGAGGTATTAAATGAGTACTTTGCGTCAGTATTCACCAAAGAGAAGGACTTGGTGGATGATGAGTCTGGGAAAGGATGTGTAGATAGTTTGAGTCATGTTGAGATCAAAAAGGAGGTATTGGGGTTCTTGAGAAACATTAAGGTAGACAAGTCTCCAGGACCTGATGGGATATACCCCAGAATACTGAGGGAGGAAATTGCTGGGGCCTTGAGAGAAATCTTTGTATCCTCACTGGCTGCAGGGGAGATCCCAGAAGATTGGAGAATAGCCAATGCTGTTCCTTTGTTTAAGAAGGGTAGCAAGGATAATCCAGGAAATTACAGGCCGGTGAGCATCAGTGGTAGGGAAATTATTGGAGAGAATTCTTTGAGACAGGATTTACTCCCACTTAGAAATAAGTGGGCTTATTAGTGAGAGGCAACATGGTTTTGTGAAGGGGAGGTCGTGTCTCACTAACTTGATCAAATTTTTCAAGGAAGTGATGAGGTGATTAATGAAAGTAGGGCAGTGAAAGTTGACTATATGGACTTCAGTAAGGCCTTTGACAAGGTCCCTCATGGCAGACTGGTAGAGAAGGTGAAGGCGCACAGATTCAGAGTTGAGCTGGAAAGATGGATGTAGAACTGGCTCGGTCAAAGAAGACAAAGGGTGGCAGTGGAAGGGTGCATTTCTGAATGGAGGGCTGTGACTACTGGCGTTCCTCAGGGATCAGTGCTGGGACCTTTGCTGTTTGTAATATGTATAAATGATTTGGAGGAAAATGTAACTGGGTTGATTAGTACGTTTGCGGACGACACAAAGGTTGGTGGATTTGCGGATAGCGATGAGGATCGTCAGAGGATACAGCAGGATATAGATCAGTTGGAGGCTTCGGCGGAGAGACGGCAGATGGAGTTTAATCCGGACAAATGTGAGGTAATGCATTTTGGAAGGTCTAATACAGATGGGAAATATACAGTAAATGGCAGAACCCTTAAGAGTATTGATAGGCAAAGGGATCTGGGTGTACAGGTACACAGGTCACTGAAAGTGGCAATGCAGACGGAGAAGGTAGTCAAGAAGGCATACGGCATGCTTGCCTTCATCGGCCAGGGCATTGAATTTAAAAATTGGTAAGTCACGTTGCAGCTTTATAGAACCTTAGTTAGGCTGCACTTGGAATATAGTGTTCAATTCTGGTCGCCACACTACCAGAAGAATGTGGAGGCTTTGGAGAGGTTACAGAAAAGATTTACCAGAATGTTGCCTGGTATGGAGGGCATTAGCTATGAGGAGAGGTTGGAGAAACTTGATTTGTTCTCATTGGAATGACGGAGGTTGAGGGGCTGAGTTTGAGGTTGAGAAGACTACAAGATTATGAGCGTCATGGACAGAGTGGATAGTCAGAAGCTTTTTCCCAGGGTGAAAGAGTCAATTACTAGGGGGCACAGGTTTAAGGTGCGAGGGGCAAGGTTCAAAGGAGATGTACGAGGCAGATGTTTTACACAGAGGGTGGTGGGTGCCTGGAACTCGTTGCCGGGGGAGGTAGTGGAAGCGGATATAATAGTGACTTTTAAGGGGCGTCTTGACAAATACATAAATAGGATGGGAATGGTAAGGGGTTTTAGTTCAGTTGGGCAGAATTGTGCTGTAATTTTCTTTGTCCTATTCATATATCCTCACATGACTGTTCAGATTTCTCTTCCAAGGTAAATTTACTGGATGATGGAACAGAATTCCTGGATTTGGAAATCAGCCTGGGAAAAGGTCTGTAATTCGACCACATGGCGAAGAACAGGATAATTAACAGATTGAGAGCATTGCAGTTTGTACTGCGCAAGATCGGCCACAGCCAAGGAATGACACAGCAGACAGCGGAGACAGAGCCAGTGTCGGAACGGAGAACAGAGTGAAATGTAATTTAACAGTGAGTTGTGTGTCTTGGAATCCTACCTTCAATGTTTGTTCCCACCAGCCTGTCTGCATGTTCTAAAGAAGCAGCTTTATTTCAAACCCTTTATGAACATCTAAACTGAGACATTCCTCAACGGCTAAAGCATTTTCCCGGCTGGAGCGTTTGGACTTGAAGGCAAAGTGCCAAATTTCACAGCCCACTTCATTGTCCTGATCTGGTAAAGAAACACTACACAGAAAATGGGCTTACATTTCTATAGCACCTTTCACCAGCACAGGACAACTCAAAGCCTACACAGGCAATCAATTACTTATTGAAATGTAGTCACTGTTACAATGCAGGAGAAAAAGCAGCCAATTTGTGCACAGCAAGATCCCACAAATGTGATAACAACCAGATAATCCTTTTCAGTGACACTGATTCAGGGCCAAAAATGACTAACTCTACGTATCTCCTTAGCTCCCGTTCCCCAGTGAGAGTCAGTGTGTGTGGGACCCGTACCCCAGTGAGAGTCAGTGTGTGTGTAACCCGTACCCCAGTGAGAGTCAGTGTGTGTGTAACCCGTACCCCAGTGAGAGTCAGTGTGTGTGTAACCCGTACCCCAGTGAGAGTCAGTGTGTGTGTGGAACCCGTACCCCAGTGAGAGTCAGTGTGTGTGTAACCCGTACCCCAGTGAGAGTCAGTGTGTGTGTGGAACCCGTACCCCAGTGAGAGTCAGTGTGTGTGTAACCCGTACCCCAGTGAGAGTCAGTGTGTGTGGAACCCGTACCCCAGTGAGAGTCAGTGTGTGTGGAACCCGTACCCCAGTGAGAGTCAGTGTGTGTGGAACCCGTACCCCAGTGAGAGTCAGTGTGTGTGGAACCCGTACCCCAGTGAGAGTCAGTGTGTGTGGAACCCGTACCCCAGTGAGAGTCAGTGTGTGTGGAACCCGTACCCCAGTGAGAGTCAGTGTGTGTGGAACCCGTACCCCAGTGAGAGTCAGTGTGTATGGGACCCGTACCCCAGTGAGAGTCAGTGTGTGTGGGACCCGTACGCCAGTGAGAGTCAGTGTGTGTGGGACCCGTACCCCAGTGAGAGTCAGTGTGTGTGGGACCCGTACCCCAGTGAGAGTCAGTGTGTGTGGAACCCGTACCCCAGTGAGAGTCAGTGTGTGTGGGACCCGTACCCCAGTGAGAGTCAGTGTGTGTGTGGAACCCGTACCCCAGTGAGAGTCAGTGTGTGTGGGACCCGTACCCCAGTGAGAGTCAGTGTGTGTGGAACCCGTACCCCAGTGAGAGTCAGTGTGTGTGGGACCCGTACCCCAGTGAGAGTCAGTGTGTGTGGAACCCGTACCCCAGTGAGAGTCACCGTGTGTGGAACCCGTACCCCAGTGAGAGTCAGTGTGTGTGGGACCCGTACCCCAGTGAGAGTCAGTGTGTGTGGGACCCGTACCCCAGTGAGAGTCAGTGTGTGTGGAACCCGTACCCCAGTGAGAGTCAGTGTGTGTGGAACCCGTACCCCAGTGAGAGTCAGTGTGTGTGGGACCCGTACCCCAGTGAGAGTCAGTGTGTGTGTGGAACCTGTATCCCAGTGAGAGTCAGTCACTCTTTCAGGAGAGCTAATAATGACTGGAATTATCTGGACATTAAATATCCTGCACTGTTTGAAGTTTAAGCTTCACTGACCATTTCAGCAAGATACATTTGGACACCGACCACAGAACACATCTTGACCCCAGGAAGGATTAGGTTGAGCTTAAATAGCAGACAGCCAGACTTGCAGCAATCACATCAGGCTATGGCCCAGTGCTTCCTGCACCAATTCTATTTGCTTCCATTGATGCAACACCAAAAGATCAAGAGGCGTAGGCTTTTTCTACTTCCTGCATTAACATTACGTTAGTTGCCGTGAGAGTGTTTGATGGGGTCAGTGTAGAGGGAGCTTTACTCTGTATCTAACCCCGTGCTGTGCCTGTTCTGGGAGTGTTTGATGGGGACAGTGTAGAGGGAGCTTTACTCTGTATCTAACCCCGTGCTGTGCCTGTTCTGGGAGTGTTTGATGGGGACAGTGTAGAGGGAGCTTTACTCTGTATCTAACCCCGTGCTGTACCTGTCCTGGGAGTGTTTGATGGGGACAGTGTAGAGGGAGCTTTACTCTGTATCTAACCCCGTGCTGTACCTGTCCTGGGAGTGTTTGATGGGGACAGTGTAGAGGGAGCTTTACTCTGTATCTAACCCCGTGCTGTACCTGTCCTGGGAGTGTTTGATGGGGTCAGTGTAGAGGGAGCTTTACTCTGTATCTAACCCCGTGCTGTACCTGTCCTGGGAGTGTTTGATGGGGACAGTGTAGAGGGAGCTTTACTCTGTATCTAACCCCGTGCTGTACCTGTCCTGGGAGTGTTTGATGGGGACAGTGTAGAGGGAGCTTTACTCTGTATCTAACCCCGTGCTGTACCTGTCCTGGGAGTGTTTGATGGGGACAGTGTAGAGGGAGCTTTACTCTGTATCTAACCCCGTGCTGTACCTGTCCTACGAGTGTTCGATGGGACACGAGAACCTAACATGAGACAGTATTCCTGTCTCTCGCACTAACATCTTCCGTCTCCATGATCACAGAACTTACAACCTAAATTATAGATTAACAGCAGCAGTGACAGTAGTGGTAATGTCACTGGGCTAGTAATTCGGAAGCCCAGGCTAATGTTTGGGTGAGAGTTCAAATCCTACATAGACCCTGCTGGAAAGCTAGTCTCAGTCACGGTGACAACTATCACTAATGGGTTCTCTCACTAATGAGGCGCTGGGTCACTAATGCCCTCCTTGCCTAGGCTAACCTCCAGGTGACCCCTGACCCACAGCAACGTGGCTACCTCGGAAATGCCCGAGCAAGTTACTCCATTCACGAAAGAATAAAAGTAATGTAAAGTTTATTTATTTGTCACAAGTAGGCTTACATTAACACTGCAATGAAGTCACAGTGAAATTCCCCTAGTCGCCAGAGTCCGGCGCCTGTTCGGGACAATGCACCCTAACCAGCACGCCTTTCAAAAGAAAAGAATGTAGCCCAGCCCATCACTCAAACCAGCCTCCCATCCATTGACTCTGTCTACACTTCCCGCTGCCTCGGAAAAGCAACCAGCATAATTAAAGACCCCACGCACCCCGGACATTCTCTCTTCCACCTCCTTCCGTTGGGAAAAAGATACAAAAGTCTGAGGTCACGTACCAACCGACTCAAGAACAGCTTCTTCCCTGCTGCTGTCAGACTTTTGAATGGACCTACCTCGCATTAAGTTGATCTTTCTCTACACCCTAGCTATGACTAACACTACATTCTGCACCCTCTCCTTTCCTTCTCTATGAATGAAACATAGAAACATAGAAAAACTACAGCACAAACAAGCCCTTCGGCCCACAAGTTGTGCCGAACACATCCCTACCTTCTAGACCTACCTATAACCCTCCATCCTATTACGCTCCATGTACTCATCCAGGAGTCTCTTAAAAGACCCTATTGAGTTCGCTTCTACCATCACTGACGGCAGCCGATTCCACTCGCCCACCACCCTGTGTGAAAAACTTACCCCTAACATCTCCCCTGTACCTACCCCCCAGCACCCTAAACCTGTGTCCTCTCGTAGCAGACATTTCCACCCTGGGAAAAAGCCTCTGAGAGTCCACCCGATCTATGCCTCTCAACATCTTATACACCTCTATTAGGTCTCCTCTCATCCTACGTCTCTCCAAGGAGAAAACACTGAGCTCCCTCAGCCTATCCTCATAAGGCATGCCACTCAATCCAGGCAACATCCTTGTAAATCTCCTCTGCACCCTTTCAATCTTTTCCACATCCTTCCTGTAATGAGGCGACCAGAACTGAGCACAGTACTCCAAGTGGGGTCTGACGAGGGTCTGATATAGCTGGTATGAGAATGGTATGCTTTGTCTGTATAGTGCGCAAGAAACAATACTTCACTGCATGTTAATACACGTGACAATAATAAATCAAATCGAAAACACAGAGAGCAGGAGGCATTGCCAGAGAGAGAGAGAGAGAAATAGACCACTTCTTTATTCCAAGGGAACTACATTCACCGTGCAACATATACAGAACATGCCCAGAACACTAACAGAGCCAAACACAGCATAAGTGGAGCAAGAGAAGGAATGTGGATCCCCTGTGGATATCACCAAAGCCCACTGAGTTGGTGCCAAAGCTCGAGGAATATTGTACACAATCGCAGTGTGGTGCACGGGGCTATACTGATGCTGTTCCAGTCGGACTGGAGTATTCACTCAGAGAACATCAGTTTAGGGGAAAGCAGAGGATTATGAAGTAATGCATTTTCATAAGAAGAATGTGGAAAGATAATATAAAGAACACACAAAAAGAGTGTGGAGGTTTCACATCCCTCTCTAACAGCACAGTGGGTGTATCTACATCACATCGACTGCAGTTCAAGACGGCAGCTGACCACCACCATCATCAGGGGCAATAAATGCTGCCCGAGCAGCGATGCCCACATCCTGTGAAAAAAATAAATCAGTAAATAAATTCAGGACAAGTTGTTGTGATCGGGAAGGCGCTGTCTGAATGTGCAGTAGAAGCAGATTCAATAATAACTTGCGAAAAGGGAACTGAATAAATACTCATCTGCCAGGCCATGGGAAAAGAGCAGGGCAGTGGGACTAATTGAATAGCTTTTGTAAAGGGCTGGCACAGATACAATGGGCCAAATGGCCACCTCTTGCGCTGTAAGATTGTGTGTTTCTGTAGAGCCGTTTGCCCAGGGGAGGAGGTGGAACTGGTTGCAGAGCAGAGGAGGCAGGAGGGGTAGAGAGGGAATGTGCTTTTATAACTCAGCTCAGCAGAGGCTGGGCACTGGAATTCCCTCATCAAAGCAGGAGACAAAGACAGGAGATTTGACCATCTGACCATTCCGGTTTGTTTCTGGGGTTCACTGAATCGTTGCAGCATGGGGGAAGGCCATTCGGCCCATCGTGATTGCACCCACTCTCCAAATGAGCAATTCTCCCAGTGCCATTTACTCACTTTCCCCCCCTTACCCTACACATTCTTCCTTTCCAGATAATAATCCAATTCCTCAGGAATGTCTCGATTGAATCTGTCTCCACCACACCCTCAGACAGTGCAGTCCAGATCCTAACCACTCGCTGTGTGAATCTGTCTCCACCACACTCTCAGACAATACATTCCAGATCCTTTAAACTTTATTAGTGTCACAAGTAGGTTTACATTAACACTGCAATGAAGTTACTGTGAACCACTCGCTGGGTGAAAATGTTTCTCCTCGTGTCCCCATTGCTTCTTTTACCCAATCACCTTTAATCTGTGTCCTCTCATTCTCAATCTTTCCACCAATGGGAACAGTTTCTCTCTACTCTGTCCAGAGCCCTCATGAATTTGATTCTTCTCGGTCAATCCCAGCTCCTGCTGCCTATTTACGGATCGGATGTTCCTCAAGCCTGGAACCATTCTCATGAATATTTTCCACACTCCCTCCAATCCTTCCGAGAGTGCGGTGTCCAGCACGGGATACAGTACTCCAGCTGAGACGGGATTGGTGTTCTATCGAGTTTAACAAAGTCCATTTTAGTTTGATGCAGTTTCCGCAATTTGTGGTCGGAGATTTTTTTTAGGAGGTTAAAGGTGCGATTAGAAATGCAAGTTGTTGTTGTATAAACCATCCAAATCAATCTGGTTCTCAGCTCAGCAGGTTCCAGCCTCGAGCTGCTGTTGAAATCTAACCGGTTACCACAGGGATCTGAAGCTAAACCACAATGCCAGAAACCCCTTTGAAATGAAGAATTTAAATTCCAAAGAGCCCTCAGTCGCTGGACACGGGGGTGGGGGATTGGGGGGGTGGGGGAGCAGGGCGGGGGGCAATAGCAACAGAACATGCAACAGGAAAACAAAATTCAGCCAAGATCCCGTCTCCTAATCACAATCCTGCGACGCCCCCCAACGCCAAATGGAAAGTGTGCATTTGTGTGTGTGTGTGTGCAATGCTCCTCTTTGTATCTAAGCGTATGTATATTTGTCTGTGTTTGTGTCCACGTGTGTGCACATGTATCCCCAAATTCAGTGCACGCATTTGTGTGTGTGCGCGCGTGGTTGGGGGGGGCGGCGTGTGCGTGCGGTGTGGGGGCAGTATGTGTGTGTGTGTGGGGAGTTGTGTGTCTCTGGGGGGCTGTGTGTGTGTGTGTGTGTGGAGGGGGCAATGTGTGTGTGTATGAGAGTGTGGGGTGGCTGTGTGTGTGGGGGGGGCTGTGTGAGTGTGTGTGTGCGTGAGAGAGTGTGGGGGGGGCTGTGTGTGCGTGTGTGAGGCGCAGGGAAGGGGGGTGGGGGTGCGTGTGTGAGGCGCAGGGAAGGGGGGTGGGGGTGTGTGTGTGAGGCACAGGGAAGGGGGGGTGGGGGTGGGGGTGTGTGTGTGAGGCACAGGGAAGGGGGGTGGGGGTGGGGGGTGTGTGTGAGGCACAGGGAAGGGGGGTGGGGGTGTGTGTGTGAGGCACAGGGAAGGGGGGTGGGGGTGTGTGTGTGAGGCGCAGGGAAGGGGGGTGGGGGTGTGTGTGTGAGGCGCAGGGAAGGGGGGTGGGGGTGTGTGTGTGAGGCGCAGGGAAGGGGGGTGGGGGTGTGTGTGAGAGGCGCAGGGAAGGGGTCTTGGGTAAGGTCGTGATCAGGTTCAGCTGTGATGCCTCCCAAGGTGAAATAGCCCATCAGCACAATCGCATAGAGAATGATGTCTGCGATGTTGCAATCTTTGCCCCCCTTGCCAACGTGCCAATCCAGGAGATTATTACTCCCCCCCCCGACCCGACCCCCCCCCTGTTGGTGTGGGGAAAACAGGGTCAGTCTGGGGGTTAGGGTGGACACTAAGACCAGGGTGAGTGAGGAGGCAATGGTCAGATTCTGGGCTAACAGATTCAGAGCTCTGAGTTTTAATGCATATTTCTTTTCCTGCTCCAACACCGATCTGATTTCATCCACTGGGACATTCTGGTCTGGATTACACTGACAGGGACCAGCACAAATTAAAGCAGAGAATGTCAACTGTACAAAGGATTGGAAATAGCCCCGAGCCTCCATTCCCCTCCCCCACCCCCGCAGCCATGTTGGCAGCTATTGAACAGATACGCTGGCCAGTGATGTGCTGAATCAGCTGATAGTGCTGATATTGGCCTCAGTATCCCCTGTGCAGCGTAGGGGGGGGATCCCCATCTCATTGCAGTCAGTGTGACTCCCAAACAGTGACTGTGTTCACACAATCAGGTCTGGCTGCAAAGTGTTCCAGGGTCAAATATCTCACTGATTGGCAACCATTGGCCACTTGGACACCGTTTCCCTGATAGCTAATCTTCTAGTACAGAAAGTGAGGGGACAGAGAGACACAGCAGCACAAAGGCACAGAGAGGCAGCGAGAACTTGTGAATATGTTGGTTGCGGGACACAACAACAACTTAAATTCATGTAGCACCAAATGAAGCATCCCTTCACAGGAGACACACGAGGAGGTATTAGGTCAGGTGTTTGGTCAGAGAGTTTGGTTTGCAGGGGAGGATGTTTTTGGGGATGGGGGGTGGTGTCCAGGGACCTGAAGGCACGGCCGCTAATGGCAGAGAGATTAAAACTGAGAATCTTCCAGCAGCCAGAATTAGAGGGTCATGGGGCTGGAGGTGCGGCACTCCCTCAGCACTGACCCTCTGACAGTGCAGCACTCCCTCAGTACTGACCCTCTGACAGTGCAGCACTCCCTCAGTACTGACCCTCTGACAGTGCGGCACTCCCTCAGCACTGACCCTCTGACAGTGCGGCACTCCCTCAGCACTGACCCTCTGACAGTGCAGCACTCCCTCAGCACTGACCCTCTGACAGTGCGGCACTCCCTCAGCACTGACCCTCTGACAGTGCGGCACTCCCTCAGCACTGACCCTCTGACAGTGCGGCACTCCCTCAGCACTGACCCTCTGACAGTGCGGCACTCCCTCAGCACTGACCCTCTGACAGTGCGGCACTCCCTCAGCACTGCAATGCAAATGTCTGCCTGAATTCGGGGCTCAGGCCTGTGGAATGAGAATTAAACGCACAGCCTCTGACTCCTGAGGTGAGGGAGGTTATGACTCACAGATGACACTGTCTGGAATAAACCTCATTGGTTTATTTTATACCAAAGTTAGACACCCCATCATAAATAGCCAATCAGCAGCTGAATAGAAGAATTTCCACTTCTCTTTTTATGATGGGAAACTAACTTGAGAAAAAGAAAGTTGAGGTCCGTACTTCCTTTTCCAATTCTCGACAATGTCAGCTTGGTTCGTTGACTAACAATCTCATACCAGAGGCAGAAGGTCAAGTCCCACTGAAGAGATTTCATCACAGCATTTAACACTGCTGCCTCACAGCGCCAGGGAACCAGGTTCAATTCCCGGCTTGGGTCACTGTCTGTGTGGAGTTTGCACGTTCTCCCCGTGTCTGCGTGGGTTTCCTCCGGTTGCTCCAGTTTCCTCCCACAGTCTGAAAGACGTGCTGAAGACTCTGCTAAACCGCCTGACACTAAGGGGCAATTTAGCATGGCCAATCCACCTAACCAGCCAATGAAGTATTTTTTGAGGTGTAGTCACATTTCTGATGTATGAAACGTGGCGGTCAATCTGTGCACAGCAAGATCCCGCACTGTCAGAGGGTCAGTGCTGAGGGAATGCCGCACTGTCAGAGGGTCAGTGCTGAGGGAGTGCTGCACTGTCAGAGGGTCAGTGCTGAGGGAGCGCCGCACTGTCAGAGGGTCAGTGCTGAGGGAGTGCCGCACTGTCAGAGGGTCAGTGCTGAGGGAGCGCCGCACTGTCAGAGGGTCAGTGCTGAGGGAGCGCCGCACTGTCAGAGGGTCAGTGCTGAGGGAGCGCCGCACTGTCAGAGGGTCGGTGCTGAGGGGGCGCTGCACTGTCAGAGGGTCGGTGCTGAGGGAGTGCCGCACTGTCAGAGGGTCAGTGCTGAGGGAGTGCCGCACTGTCAGAGGGTCAGTGCTGAGGGAGCGCCGCACTGTCAGAGGGTCAGTGCTGAGGGAGTGCCACACTGTCAGAGGGTCAGTGCTGAGGGAGTGCCGCACTGTCAGAGGGTCAGTGCTGAGGGAGTGCTGCACTGTCAGAGGGTCAGTGCTGAGGGAGTGCCACACTGTCAGAGGGTCAGTGCTGAGGGAGTGCCACACTGTCAGAGGGTCAGTGCTGAGGGAGTGCCGCACTGTCAGAGGGTCAGTGCTGAGGGAGCGCCGCACTGTCAGAGGGTCAGTGCTGAGGGAGCGCCGCACTGTCAGAGGGTCAGTGCTGAGGGAGTGCCGCACTGTCAGAGGGTCAGTATTGAGGGAGTGCTGCACTGTCAGAGACACTGTCTCTCAAGATACAGCATTAACCTGAGGGAGGGGGGATTGAGCAGCCAATGTTGGTGGGAATTGGCGGGAGATTTGGGCCAATCACATTGCTGCGTAAGTGTTTCTGATTTCCCCCGTGTCGAGGTTAATCACTGGAAGAGCAACCTTCAGACGCCATTGCTCCCCAAGTCGGTGAACCGGAACGGAAGCAAGAAGCCGGACGAAGTTTCTGTCTCTCTGTCGCGCACTGTAACTCCCAGATGGTGAGGCTGGAAGTACTTTCTCCTGTGAAGCCCAGGTTGGAGTTTGGCAAAACACAGAAAACCACAACAAGGAAGGTTTCCACAAGGACAAATTTCACAATCAGGAATCTGATTATTTCCTTTAATCCAACAATCCAAATGAAAAACAGAAAACTGCCTGCCCAGGTAGAAATCACCAATACTGGAGCAAACTGGGATTATCTCACTAATCTTTCAATCACTCTGACACACTGACATCCATTTAGAATCAGAAACCCAACTAACTCATCCTCTCTGATCTAACTCAGTCATGAAGGAGGCCATTCAGCCCATCGTGCCTGCATTAAGAACATAAGCAATAGGAGCAGGAGTAGGCCATCTCGCCCCTCAAGCCTGCTCCGCCATTCAATAAGATCATGGCTGATCTGATAGTGGGTTCAGTTCCACTTACGCGCCCGCTCCCCATAACCCTTAATTCCCTTAATGGTTAAAAATCTATCTATCTGTGACTTAAACACATTTAACGAGGTAGCCTCTACTGCTTCATTGGGCAGAGAATTCCAAAGATTCACTACCCTCTGGGAGAAGTTCCTCCTCAACTCTGTTCTAAATTGACTCCCCCGTATTTTGAGGCTATGCCCCCTAATTCTTGTTTCCATTGTAAGTGGAAATAACCTTGCTGCTTCTACCTTGTCTAGCCCCTTCATTATCTTACATGTCTCTATAAGATCTCCCCTCAACCTTCTAAACTCCAATGAGTACAGGTCCAGTCTACTCAATCTCTCCTCATAAGCTAACCCCCTCATCTCTGGAATCAGCCTGGTGAACCTTCTCTGTACCCTCTCCAAAGCTAATATATCCTTTCTTAAATAAGGGGACCAAAATTGTACACAGTACTCTAGGTGCGGCCTCACCAGTACCCTGTACAGTTGCAGCATGACCTCCCTGCTTTTATACTCCATCCCTCTCGCGATAAAGGCCAACATTCCATTTGCCTCCTTGATTACCTGCTGCACCTGCAAACTGAGTTTTTGTGATTCATGCACAAGGACCCCCAGGTCCCTCGGCACAGTAGCATGTTGTAATTTTTCACCGTTTAAATAATAGTCCATTTTACTATTATTCCTTCCAAAGTGGATAACCTCTCATTTACCAACGTTATACTCCATCTGCCAGATCCTCGCCCACTCACTTAGCCTATCCAAATCTCTCTGCAGACTCTGTGTCCTCCACGCAATTTGCTTACCCACTCATCTTTGTGTCATCCGCAAACTTTGTTACCCTACACTCGGTCCCCTCCTCCAGATCGTCTATGTATATGGTAAATAGTTGAGGCCCCAGCACCGATCCCTGCGGCACGCCACTAGTCACTGATTGCCAACCGGAAAAACACCCATTTATTCCGACTCTCTGCTTTCTGTCAGATAGCCAATCCTCAATCCACGCTAACACTTTACCCCCAACTCCGTGTACCTTTATCTTATGCAGCAACCTTTTGTGAGGCACTTTATCGAATGCCTTCTGGAAATCTAAATACACCACATCCACCAGTTCCCCTCTGTCAACCGCACTCGTTATATCCTCAAAAAATTCCAGTAAATTAGTCAAGGATGACTTTCTCTTCATGAATCCATGCTGCGTCTGCTTGATTGAACCATTCTTTTCTAGATGTCCTGCTATTTCTTCCTTAATGATAGATTCCAGCATTTTCCCAACTCCGGATGTTAAGCTAACCGGCCTGTAGTTACCTGCCTTTTGTCTACCTCCTTTTTTTAAACAGTGGCGTTACATTAACTGTTTTCCAATCAGCTGGCACCTCCCCAGAGTCCAGTGAATTTTGATAAATTACAACTAATGCATTTGCTATTACTTCTGCTGTTCCTTTTAGTACCCTGGGATGCATTCCATTAGCTCTTTGACAGAGCCATCCACTTAGTCCCCGTCTCCCTGATCTTTCCACCACAGCCCTGGAAATCTTCCCTGTTCAACCATTCCTCCAATTCCCTTTTGGAGAGTCAGTGCAGACTTGATGGGTCGAATGGTCTCCTTCTGCTCCGTCGGGATTCTATGGATGGCACCCTCTCAGTCTCTTTCCTTCTGCTCCGTCGGGATTCTATGGATGGCACCCTCTCAGTCTCCGAGTCCCAGTCCAGAGACTTCAGCACAGAATCCAAGCCTCAATGTGGATCTGAGGGGTGATCAGAGTCGAGGATCCCTCTGCCCCCTCAGGTAGCAGCTCTACAGGGAGAACAGTCGGGGAGTTCTCCCGTGTCCTGGCCAAAATGCCTCTACTTTCTCAGAAGACGAAACGAATTTGGCATGTCCACTACGACTCTCACCAAATTTTACAGATGCACCATAGAAAGCATTCTTTCTGGTTGTATCACAGCTTGGTATGGCTCCTGCTCTGTCCAAGACCACAAGGAACTACAAAACATTGTGAATGTAGCCCAGTCCATCACGCAAACCAGCCTCCCATCCATTGACTCTGTCTACACTTCCCGCTGCCTCGGCAAAGCAGCCAGCATAATCAAGGACCCCACGCATCCCGGACATTCTCTCTTCCACCTTCTTCCGTCGGGAAAAAGATACTAAAGTCTGAGGTCATGTATCAACTGATTCAAGAACAGCTTCTTCCCCGCTGCCGTCAGACTTTTGAATAAGAACATAAGAACTAGGAGCAGGAGTAGGCCATCTGGCCCCTCGAGCCTGCTCCGCCATTCAATAAGATCATGGCTGATCTTTTCATGGACTCAGCTCCACTTACCCGCCTGCTCACCATAACCCTTAATTCCTTTACTGTTCAAAAATCTATCTATCCTTGCCTTAAAAACACTCAATGAGGTAGCCTCAACTGCTCCACTGGGCAGGGAATTCCACAGATTCACAACCCTTTGTGTGAAGAAGTTCTTCCTCAACTCAGTCCTAAATCTGCTCCCTAGTTCTGGTATCACCTGCCAGTGGAAACAACTTCCCTGCTTCTATCTTATCTATTCCCTTCATAATTTTATATGCTTCTATAAGATCTCCCCTCACTCTTGGTATGTAGATAGGCTGGAAAATTGGGCGGGGATCCTGGATTCAGGATTCAATCCTGGACCGGGGAGCGGCGCGGGCTTGGAGGGCCGAAGGGCCTGTTCCTGTGCTGTATTGTTCTTTGTTCTACTCAGTCTCTCCTCATAAACCAACCCTCTCAACACCGGAATCAACCTAGTGAATCTCCTCTGCACCCCCTCCAGTGCCAGTATCTCCTTTCTCAAGTAAGGAGACCAAAACTGTACACAGTACTCCAGGTGTGGCCTCACCAGCACCTTATACAGCTGCACCATAACCTCGCTGTTTTTAAACTCAAATGGACCTACCTCGCATTAAGTTGATCTTTCTCTACACCCTAGCTCTGACTGTAACACTACATTCTGCACCCTCTCCTTTCCTTCTCTATGAACAGTATGCTTTGTCTGTATAGCGCGCAAGAAACGATACTTTTCACTGTACGTTAATACATGTGGCAGTAAATCAAATCAGAAGAGATTAGCTAATCATTACAGTTCTGTGGGATCTTGCTGTGCACAAATTGACTGCTGTGTTTCCCTCATTACAACAGTGACTACATTTCCAAATGGTGCTTCACTGGCATCGGAGCGTTTGTATCAGGTGCTACACAAACACAAGATCTTTCTCTCAAGCCAGAGTCTCCTGACAGGTATTCCCCTCCCCCCGAGATCGACGTCTCTCCCCGACCCCCTGTTTAAAAGGACCTCGCTTCTCCGGCTTTATCAGCTTATTTTTGAGAAGAATTTGCTGGATGAATGTCCTGCTTTCACGGGCAGAATATCTCGATCCACGCTCCCAGTTTCTAGGGAAACCTTTGTGCCAAGCGGCGGCTGTTCCGAAATACTTGCTGCTCCGTCCCATGAGTGAACAATCTCAGCATATCAATCGCAGCTTGGGGAACACCAGAGATACAGAGTGGAGCCACAGTGTCCACAACACAACACATCACATCCAACCCCTCTCTCCCCCTCCCTCTGTAAGCTGCACTCATCCATTCAAAGCACTGCTAGCCCCTCAGTCACCACTTGTTATACCCGAGGCTGGGCAGCAAGGGGTATTTGGATATTCCACCTGGGGGTGAATCACACCAACCCTGGTTTCAGTTGCCATCTAATACAAGGCTTAAAGTTAGTAAGCTGGAGATACAGATTGTGACACAGAACGGAGTGGTCAATAAGTCTCAATATCAGCAAAGCAGCTGGGTACACATACCCCCGGCCGCCTGACACTGCTTCCGTGTTACGCTGACCGCTTTCTGTCCAGCTTTGTCCAAAGCTGTTAATAGCTCCTGGGGTTGTGCCCCAGAGTCGGACAGACTGTGGAACTCAGTGAGCCAGACTGAGTCTGCACAATAGACAGGCCCTTCCGAACCCACATCTCCAACACAATCCTGCTCTGGTTGAAGCATCCATTCTGTCTGCTGCTGATGACAGCAAGAGGCAAACCCCTTAACCCTCACATTGCTGCAGCCCTCCACTGTGCGATTCACTTCCAAACAGGAGCGGAACCGGGGACTGAGGGGCGCAAGAGAGAGAGAAACACAGCCGCGTGAAGGCGATGGAAGAATTGCATTTATAGACCACCTTTCACATCCATCAATGTCCCAAAGCACTTTACAGCCAATCAGCATGGTCACTGTTGAAATGTAGGAAACGGGGCAACCAACTTGTGCACAGCAAGATCCCACAGACAGCATTGTGAAATGACAGGATGTGTTAATTGATGAAGATTCAGGGATAGCTTTTGGCCCCAAACTCTAGATATAATCTCCTGCTGAGCCTCAAAACGCTGCCTAGGGGGTCGTTCGTGTTCACCCGAAAGGGTAGAGGGTCTTTGGAAAGAAATACTATTGTGCACAGTGATACACACACACGCACACGCATGCAACCATGCACATACACACCTGCAAAACATATCTCATAGAAACATAGAAACATAGAAACCCTACAGTGCAGAAGGAGGCCATTCGGCCCATCGAGTCTGCACCGACCACAATCCCACCCAGGCCCTACCCCCACATATTTACCCGCTAATCCCTCTAACTACACATCCCAAGGACAATTTTTAACCTGGCCAATCAACCTAACCCGCACATCTTTGGACTCTCAACATACATCAACCTGCATGCATGCACTCATGCACCCTGCAAGCACACACCAACCTGCACATGTGTGGCTCACGCACCCTGCACGCGTGTGGCTCACACACTCTGCACGCGTGTGCTCACACAGACAATGATTACTGCTTATAAGTGAGGCTGCTCTTACACAGTAGATTCGAGCTCAGGAGACCAGAAGGCAGCTCGGAATCCCTGGGCCTCACTCTCTCCTCCATTGCCTCACTCTGCCTGACCCACGAGCTTGTCACCTGCCTAATGTTTCCTTCTTCAGCTCAACCTCAACATGTTGTCTCGATGAAACTTCCTGCCAAGCTCTTTGGGATATTTCTGCAATGTTAATGGGAACGTTGCGGTTACTGCAGCTGCTTGCTGGGCAGCTGGACTCAGCTGAGTGACTGGCTCACTCAGGAACTCCGCGAACACACAGGACATTCCACCAGCTCAGCGAGACACAAGGGGAGGGAGCCGGCTCCCGGGGATGGAACCAGAGAGAGCGCTGGAGTGGGGAGGCAGGTTCCTCCCCTGCCCTCAGCCCGGGTCAGGCCGGATCAGGCACGGGTCAGGCCGGATCAGGCAGGGGTCAGGCCGGATCAGGCAGGGGTCAGGCCGGATCAGGCAGGGGTCAGGCCGGATCAGGCAGGCGTCAGGCCGGATCAGGCAGGCGTCAGGCCGGATCAGGCAGGCGTCAGGCCGGATCAGGCAGGCGTCAGGCCGGATCAGGCAGGCGTCAGGCCGGATCAGGCAGGCGTCAGGCCGGATCAGGCAGGCGTCAGGCCGGATCAGGCAGGCGTCAGGCCGGATCAGGCAGGCGTCAGGCCGGATCAGGCAGGCGTCAGGCCGGATCAGGCAGGCGTCAGGCCGGATCAGGCAGGCGTCAGGCCGGATCAGGCAGGCGTCAGGCCGGATCAGGCAGGCGTCAGGCCGGATCAGGCAGGCGTCAGGCCGGATCAGCCTCCCTGCACCGGGATCAGCAGCTGTCGGAGTTTGGGATCGAGACTGGAGCAAGCAGTTTCTGTCAGTGGAGGTTCCGAGCAGACTGCAGCTGTTTGGAACTTCTGTAAATAATGTTTTAAAATCTCCTCCACTGAACGGGGAAGGCCTTTCTGCCCATTGACCCTAAAAGTTAAAGTTTATTTACTAGTCACAAGTAAGGCTTACATTAACACTGCAATGAAGTTACTGTGAAATTCCCCTAGTCGCCACACTCCGGCGCCTGTTCGGGTCAATGCACCCTAACAGCACATCTTTCAGACTGTGGGAGGAAATCGGGAGCACCTGGAGGAAACCCACGCAGTCACGGGGAGAACGTGCAAACTCCACACAGACAGTGATCCAAGCCGGGAATCGAACCCGGGTCCCTGGAGCTGTGAGGCAGCAGCACCATTCTCATCAATCAGAGCTAATCTGTATTTCAAATCCATGAAGCCAGCTTTGTGCCACACCCTAACCCATCCCCAAACTCTCTCCGTCTCACATTTCTCCGCACACCCAGAGTTCCAGATTGTCACTGGGCTTTGTTGAAAACTCTTTCCACTCTGGGACTCCAATCTTTATCTCCCTTGTTCTGGAGTCTCTCACCAGAGGGAATATTGTCCAACTCTGCTGATTCCCCACACTCTCTCTCAGTTATTGCTCAGTAGGTAACACTCCAAACATTGTGGGTTCAGTCTCCACCCCTCAGGTACAAGTGTGGAAGATAGGCTAACATTTCCAGTACATTACCAAGGGCATGCCATGTGGCACGGTGGCACAGTGGTTAGCACTGCTGCCTCACAGCGCCAGGGACGCAGGTTCAATTCCCAGCTTGGGTCACTGTCTGTGTGGAGTCTGCACATTCTCCCCGTGTCTGCATGGGTTTCCTCCGGGTGCTCCGGTTTCCTCCCACAGTCCAAAGATGTGGGGGCGAGGAGGATTGGCTACACTAAATGGGAGCACATCACAGCTGTGTTGAGGGGGGACATTGGAGGGATCTTGTAGTGAGGCATTATGGGTGGAGCTCAGGAATAGGAAGAGTGAAATCACAATATTGGGAGTGTATTATAGACCTCCCAACAGCCCGCAGGAGACAGAGGAGCAGGTTGTGTAGTCAGATGCTGAAAAGATGTGAAAAAAGCAGGGTAGTGGTGGATCTTCAACTTCCCCCATATTGACTGGGGCTCCCTTACAGCCTGGGGCTCGGATGAAGAGCAGTTTGTTAGATGTGTCCAGGAGGGCTTTATGATGCAGAATGTTGACAATCCAAACAGGGAGGGGGCCGTACTAGACCGGGTATTGGAGAATGTCCAATACCCAGTCTAGTACGGAGTCCAAAGATTAGTATTGGAGTATCTAGTATTGGAGTCCAAAGATGTGCGGGTTAGGTTGATTGGCCATGTTAAAATTGCCCCTTAGTGTCCTGAGATGCGTAGGTTAGAGGGGTTAGCGGGTAAATATGTAGGGATATTGGGGTAGGGCCTGGGTGGGATTGTGGTCGGTGCAGACTCGCTGGGCCGAATGGCCTCTTTCTGCACTGTTGGGCTTCTATAAATGAGCCGGGTCAGGTGATCCATGTTTCAGTGGGGGAACATTTTGGACTGAGCGACCATAAATCGATAAGATTTTGGGTAGTCATGGATAAGGACAAGAGTGGCCCTCGGGTGAGGGTGTTTAATTGGGCGAGAGCCAATTACATCCTAGTTAGACAGAAGCTGGGGAATGTGGATTGGGAGCGGCTAGCTGAGGGCAAATCCACATCTGGCAGGTGGGAGGCTTTTAAAGGCCAATTGATTGAAGTGCAGGACAGGCATGTCCCTGTAAAAATAAAGGGTAGAAATGGCAGGATTCGGGAACCATGGATAACAAGGGAAATTGTAAGCATAGCCAAAAGGGAAAAGGGAAGGTCTAGGTATCTAAACACTGACAAAATCCTTGAAGAATATAGAGAAAGTAGGAAGGAACTTAAACATGGAATTAGGAGGGCTAAAAGGGGCCATGAAATGCGTTTAGCAAACAGGGTCAAGGAGAATCCCAAGTGGGTAAGATCCTTAATGAGTACTTTGTATCGGAATTCCCCAGGGAGAAGGACATGACGGATGCTGAGACCAGGGATAGATGTGTGAACCTCTAGAGAATGTCAATATATCGAAGGAGGAAGTGTTGAGTATCTTAAATTGCAGGTTACAGGGATAGGGAGGGTTGTTGGGGCTGGAAGAGGTTACAGAGATAGGGAGGGTTGTAGGGACTGGAAAAGGTTACAGAGAGAGGGAGGGGTGTAGGGGCTGGAGGAAGTTGCAGAGATAGGGAGAGTTGTGGGGCTGGAAGAGGTTACAGAGAGAGGGAGGGTTGTAGGGACTGGAAAAGGTTACAGAGAGAGGGAGGGATGTAGGGGGCTGGAGGAGGCTACAGAGATAGGGAAGCGAGGGGGACAGGGACTCACACCCTGTAACAACCCATGATTGATCCAAAGCAGCAA
Organism: Mustelus asterias; assembly: GCF_964213995.1. Classification (NCBI taxonomy): domain Eukaryota; kingdom Metazoa; phylum Chordata; class Chondrichthyes; order Carcharhiniformes; family Triakidae; genus Mustelus; species Mustelus asterias. The sequence continues at coordinate 156,402,812 of NC_135803.1, read as the reverse complement.
GTAGCCTCCATGGCAGCAAAGCCCACCCCAGAAACCTGTACCCCATGGTGAACATCCAATGGGGATTGGACAGAAGCTGAAATGGGAGGGCTGAGGTCATGGAGGAATTTGAAAAAAATGGAGGCATTGCATAACCGGGTTATAAACAGACATTTTTCTATGGTCATATTATTGATTCCGCACATCAATCAGTCTCGGAGTGTCTCATTTAACATCAATCCAAATTCGCAAGTCTCTGCTAGTCGCCTTAATCTCATCAGGAAATTAGTGACTGACTTCCCCGTCTCTCGGAATGCTGAATAAAACCGGTACCTTCGGGTCACAATACTTTTTACAAAGTCCATCAAGTCCTGGAAGGTTTTGTGTCCAGTGCCTCCGGAAAGGTTAAACTGCGAATAACAGCAGAATCTGCCAGTCCACAAACGGTCAGCAAAATAACCCATTGCTTTTCATCTGAGACTTTGTCATTAGCTCTGAAGAAATAACTCATCCATTCTACATACTGGGCCCAGGGTCAAAAGAATCCAATTTCCCGAGTAGAGGCATGTTTGCCCGGCAATGGCTTACCCCCAACGTGTAATGGCTGATAGCAAACAAGTTCCTTCAGGTCATTCTTTTTTTCCTCGTCGCCACTGTAATAAGTCTTTGGAGACAGAAGTCCCTTCACCAAAATGCCTTTATTTACAACTCTAACAGCTGTACACAGAGTGCTAGCAGTCTATCTCCAGGGGTGCCAGAGGGACTGACACTCCCGGTTAAATACAAGGCAAAGACTCCCTGATTGGGCCATCAATTGGATCCTTAGTCAAGGACATCTTTTTGTGATTGTTTATTCTCCAATAGGCCAAGCTCAATGGCCTGATTGAAGTCATTACAGTTGTGTCGGTGGAAAGAGGCAATGTGAGTGATGATGATGATATAATGCAGGAAGCTCGCAAATAATCTTGTTCAACCACAGAAGAGTTGCCAGGGAGAGCGGAATGGAGTCAGTGGCTCAGCAAGAGATTGCAACGGGAACAGGAGGCAATAACTTTGATGATAACAGTTGACAAACTGATGCGTTACTTCACTCTGGAACATGAATCATTCCTGCTCCAGTTTCAGTGAGCAGATCCTCAGCCAGAGCAACACAAAAACTAAACAGACAGAAAGATTCTGATCCGCAGTCTAAACCAAACAATTTGACCTCTGATGTTGGGGAACAGGAGGGGGGGCTATGACTGGCATCACCCCACCCCTCCAGAGGAGGGGAACAAGGGAAGCAGAGCATAGGGTGAAGTTAGTAATCACCCCTAATAAAGTGTGATGGTTCCATGGTCAAATAGCCTGCTGAATCCCATTATGAAGGTTCGGATATGAGAGGAACTACTGAAGTAAAACACATTACAACAACAACAGCAGCAGCATTTATATAGCACTTTTAACATTGTAATGGTGGTCGGCTTTATGGGGCATCTTCAATTAGACAGGTAGAGAGGGAATCCCAGAGCTCGGAGCCCAGCGAGCTGAAGGCATGGCTGCCAATGGTGGAGTGATTAAGATCAGTCATGCACAAGTGGCCAGGGGAGAAGGAGTTCAGAGATATGAGGGTTGTGGAGCTGGAGGAGATTGGAGAGATAGGGAGGGGTGAGACCATGGGGAGATTTGAAAACAGATTTGAACATATAAAAAAGACACAAAATCCTGACCTCTGAGGTGTCCCACGAGTGCAGTTAGCAATTTGTAACCCACACAAAAATCAGATATAATCTGAGACACACAAAATTCAGATAGAGTCTCAAAACATGCACTCTGACTGACATTCACACCGACCAGCAAGTCAGACTGACAGTAATCACTACCCTTGTAAAGTGGTGAAACTAAACTCAGTCAATCCACAAGAAGGAGACACTTGGAGTTCCTCCCACTGGCTCCTTGTTGTTGGAAGAAGATAATGTGTCTGTACAAGGTTTCCAAAGCCCAGAATGGTTCCTCCATCCACACGGCACTACTTTTGGGTTCTGACGCAAGCTCAAGATCTAAGATGTTAACTGAGCTTCCTCTCTCCGCAATTACATGTCGAGTGCTTCCTGTATTCTGCACTTTTTATTTGGGTTCCTAGACTTTGCTTTCTGGGACTTTTGAACTGGCAATGCCAGTTAAAACTACTGAACCTCACAGCTGCCAACATTAGCACAGTGGGTGGCACTGTCTCAGCTCAGAGTAAGAAGGTAGTGGGTTCAACCCCAACTCAAAGAACAGTACAGCACAGGAACAGGCCCTTTGGCCCTCCAAGTCTGCACCGATCACGTTGTCCTATCTAGACCAACCGCCTGTAATCCCTCTTTCCCTGTCTGTTATGTGTCTATACAGAATGTCACTAACGTATCTGCCTCAACCACCTCACTTGGCCGTGCATTCCAGGTCCCCACCACCCTCTGTGTAAAAAACTTCCCCCGCACATCTCCACTGAATCTTTTCCCCAGAGACCTGAGCCCATAATCCTGGTCAATGATTCCTGCACTGTCAGAGATCACTTGCTTTTCAAATACAACATTAAACCAAGGCCTCGCCTTGCCCGTTCAGGTCGATCCCATGGCCCCCTTTAGGAAGAGGAACCAGGGCAGTTTTCCCTGGGGTTGATATTTGTCCCCACACCAAAAACAAATGATCTGATCATCATCATCACAATGCTCCTTGTGAGATCTTACTGTGCACACATTGGTTACTGTCTCTCCTACATTACAACAGAGACTACACTCCAAAGAATCTCTTCATTGGCTGGGAAACATATTGGGACATGGAAATGTTAAAGCCCATAAGAACATACAAATTAGGGTTAGGCCAGTCGGTCCTTCCAGCCTGCCCCACTATTCATTACGATTGTAAAGTTTAAAGATTATTTATAAACCATAAGTAAGGCTTACATTAACATTGCAATGAAGTTACTGTGAAACTTCCCTAGTCGCCACAATCTAGTGCCTGTTCGGGTCAATCCACCTAACCAGCACGTCTTTCGGACTGTGGGAGGAAACCGGAGCACCTGGAGGAAACCCACGCAGACACGGGGAGAATGTGCAAACTCCGCACAGACAGTGACCCAAGCCGGGAATCAAACCCGGGTCCCTGGTGCTGTGAGGCAGCAGTGCTAACCACCGGGCTACCATTTGTGATCGATTGTGGTCTGATCTCCACTTCCCTGGACTCCTCGCTGGATCAAAAATCTGCCTCCCTGCACCTTGAGTAGAGAGTGATCCACAGCCTCCCCTGCTCTCTGGGGAAGGGAATTCCACAGAGTAACTATCTGAGCAGAAATTCCTCCTCACTTCAACTGAGACCCTTTATCCTGAGACTGTGCCCCCTCTAGTTCTCATTCCCCCAAGAGGGGTAACATCCTCTCAGCGTGTAGCCTGTCAAATCCCCTCAGGATCTCACATGTTGCAATCAGATCACCTCTCATTCCTCACAACTCCAGTGAGTATAGAGATAAAAAAAAGATTTTAAAACTTTGGAATTTAAACAAAAAGCTACCAACGTGTCAGCGATTGTCAATCCCTGACAGACTCCTCCAGCCTCTCACTTGGGGATTAAAGCTGTTTTTCCTGTGGTGTGTGTTGGTGGAGGGAAAGCGGGTATTTAATCAAACTCCCCCACCTCTGGTCAATTTGCTGCAGGCTTTTATATCAAGTCAATTTCACCCGTTCCATTACCTGGGCTGAAACCTCCTTGGAAATACACGACCAGCAGCAGGAAGGAGCCCAGGCAGCTCAGGGCTGCGAGCCGGAGCAGCCGGACCTTCCTCATCGCTTTCCGCTCCAGGCTGGCCGGGGGACGGTTCAGCTGCCAGCCCCGGCTCCTCGCTCCCAGCCCCGGCTCTCAGCTCCGATACCGCGCTGTCACAATGTAACCCGGCTCAATGTAACAGGTTCCCCCGGAAGCCGCCACCGGCTCAGCCCGGGGAGAGGCAGAAATTCAGCAACTTCGCCTCCGACCAGTTTCCCACCAGCCTTCAATGGGGTGGCCTTATCCCGATGTCACTTTTCCATCACCTTCGCACCGGCTGGGTTCAGTTTGGGAGGAGGGCTTGTTAGTGTGAAGTTTGTTCTGTGTGTCCCCCCAGCCCCCCCCCCCCCCTTTGTTCATTCCGCTACCGTATTGTTTCTGAGAAGCGGGACCCCGGCTATTGAGAAGCAACAGGGGATTGCCCTGTTTAGCAGTTGCTCCATTGCCAATTTCTCTCTCCCTCTCTTGAAGGAGCTGACACTTGCTCTGTATGTGGAGATGCTGGCTTTGGACTGGGGTAAACAGTAAGAAGTTTAACAACACCAGGTTAATGTCCAACAGGTTTATTTGGAAGCAAAAGCCACTTGCTCTGTACCCAGTGACACAGTGGTCAGCACTGCTGCCTCACAGCGCCAGGGTCCCGGGTTCAATTCCCGGCTTGGGTTACTGTCTGTGCGGAGTCTGCACGTTCTCCCCGTGTCTGCGTAGGTTTCCTCCGGGTGCTCCGGTTTCCTCCCACAGTCTGAAAGGCGTGCTGGTTAGGTGTATTAGCCGTGCTAAATTCTTCCTCAGTGCAACCGAACAGGCGCTGGAGTGTGGTGACTAGGGGATCTTCACAGTAACATCATTGCAATGTTAGCCTACTTGTGACACTAATAAATCAACTTTAAAAGTTTCATTGGAAGGGTAAACCCAGGGCAGAAAGAGGCCATTCGACCCATCAGGTCTCTACCAGTTCCGTGTCAGAGAATTCATATAGCACCTTTCACGTCCTCAAAGGTTCCCAAGTGCTTTGTATCTCTGGATCATTTTATCAGCCGAACATACTAGCTGCAAAATAATTAAATGGTCCCTTGTCAATCCAATTGCTTCTGGGAAGGAGGCTGGGGGTTGGCACAGTTTGGATAATCTGAGGGGTCGCAGCTCAGCAGGGATGAGTGGTAGCTTTAACTACCGCAGAGGGGGCTGTCTCTGAACCTTAAAGCTACAATGAAACACAGTGAATAAAGAGGGCAGCTTTCAACAGCAAATCCCAGGGAGACAGCTGAGACGGGGGGGAGGGCGGGGTGCAGAGGGGATATAGAACATGGAACATAGAACAGTACAGGCCCTTCGGCCCTCGATGTTGTGCCGAGCTTTGTCCGAAACCAAGATCGAGCTATCCCACTCCCTACCACTCTGGTGTGCTCCATGTGCCTATCCAATAACCGCTTGAAAGTTCCTAAAGTGTCCGACTCCACTATCAAAGCAGGCAGTCCATTCCACACCCCAACCACTCTCTGAGTAAAGAACCTACCTCGGACATCCTTCCTGTATCTCCCACCATGAACCTTATAGTTATGCCCCCTGGTAACAGCTACATCCACCCGAGGAAATAGTCTCTGAACGTTCACTCTATCTATCCCCTCATCATCTTATAAACCTCTATTAAGTCGCCTCTCATCCTCCTACACTCTAAAGAGAAAAGCCCTCGCTCCCTCAACCTTTCCTCATAAGACCTACCCTCCAAATCAGGCAGCATCCTGATATGAAGAGGAGGTTTGGAGAGAGGGGGGAATACTTGTTATGGAGTTGGGGGGAGGGGGGGGTGTCTTTCACTGGAGTGAACCACTGCAGTCCATGTGTGCAGGTACACCCACAGTGCTGCTAGGGAGGCAGTTCCAGGATTTTGACCCAGGGACAGTGAAGGAACGACAATATATTTCCAAGTCAGGATGGCGAGCGAGTCGGAGGGGAACCTCCAGGAGGTGAGTGCTTGAATTTTGCATTTGACATCTCCAAAACCAGGCATTGTGTGAACATTTTATCCAAAGTTTAGCACCTCTGATAAGCCCACAACTTCAAACCTGAGAAGGACAAGAATAGCAGATACCTGGAAACACCACCACCTAGAGGTTCCCCTCCAAGCCACGCACCATCCTGACTTGGAAATATATCGCCGTTTCTTCACTGTCGCTGGATCAAAATCCTGGAACTCCCTCCCTAACAGCACTGTGGGTGTACCTACACCACATGGACTGCAGCGGTTCAAGAAGGCACCACCTGTTCCAGGGCAATTAAGGATGGGCAGTAAAATTGCTGGCCTAGGCAGCAACACCCATATCCCGAAATACAATGCTGCACTCCCACAGCGCTGCACTCCCGCAGGACTGCACTGGGATGTCCAGCTCACATGCTCATGTCAAAATTCGCAGATGACACAAAGATGAGTGGCTGGGCAAAGTGTACAGAGGACGCTGAAAGTCTGCAAAGGGATATAGATAGTCTAAGTGAGTGGGCGACGGTCTGGCAGATGGAGTACAATGTTGGTAAATGTGAGGTCATCCATTTTGGTAGGAATAACAGCAAAATGGACTATTTTTAAATGGTAAAAAAATGCAGCATGCTGCTGTGCAGAGGGACCTGGGTGTCCTTGTGCAAGAATCACAAGGAGTTGGTTTGCAGGTGCAGCAGGTAATTAAGAAGGCAATTGGAATTTTGTCCTTCATTGCTAGAGGGATGGAGTTTAAAAACAGCGAGGTTATGTTGCAGCTGTATAAGGTGCTGGTGAGGCCACACCTGGAGTACTGTGTACAGTTTTGGTCTCCTTACTTGGGAAAGGATACTTAGAGGGGAGTGTTCTCCCCTCTAACTCTCTCTACCTCTGCCTTCCCTCTCTACGTCTGGAGGGGGTGCAGAGGAGATTCACTAGGTTGATTCCGGAGTTGAGAGGATTGGCTTATGAGGAGAGACTGAGTAGACTGGGGCTATACTATTCTTAGAGATAGGATGTATGCGCATTTAGAAAGGAATAAACTCATTAACAATAGTCAGCATGGTTTTGTGAGAGGGAGGTCATGCCTCACTAACCTGGTGGAGTTTTTTGAAGAAGTGACCAGAATGGTTGACGAGGGAAGGGCCGTGGATGACGTCTATATGGACTTTAGTAAAGCGTTTGACAAAGTCCCTCATGGTCGGCTGGTGAAAAAGGTTGGTTCTCATGGGATAAAGTGGGAGGTGGCTAGATGGGTGGAGAACTGGCTTGGTCACAGAAGACAGAGGGTGGTAGTGGAAGGGTCTTTTTCCGGCTGGAGGCCTGTGACTAGTGGTGTTCCGCAGGGCTCTGTATTGGGACCTCTGCTGTTTGTGATTTATATAAACGATCTGGAAGAAGGTGTAACTGGGGTGATCAGTAAGTTTGCGGACGACACAAAATTGGCAGGACTTGCAGATAGTGAGGAGCATTGTCAGAAGCTACAGAAGGATATAGATAGGCTGGAAATTTGGGCAAAGAAATGGCAGATGGAGTTCAATCCTGATGAATGCGAAGTGATGCATTTTGGTAGAAATAATGTAGGGAGGAGCTATACGATAAATGGCAGAACCATAAAGGGTGTAGATACGCAGAGGGACCTGGGTGTGCAAGTCCACAGATCCTTGAAGGTGACGTCACAGGTGGTGAAGAAGGCATATGGCATGCTTGCCTTTATAGGACGGGGCACAGAGTATAAAAGTTGGGGTCTGATGTTGCAGATGTATAGAACGTTGGTTCGGCCGCATTTGGAATACTGTGTCCAGTTCTGGTCGCCACACTACCAGAAGGACGTGGAGGCTTTGGAGAGAGTACAGAGGAGGTTTACCAGGATGTTGCCTGGTATGGAGGGGCTTAGTTATGAGGAGAGATTGGGTAAACTGAGGTTGTTCTCCCTGGAAAGACGGAGGATGAGGGGTGACTTAATAGAGGTGCATAAAATTATGAAAGGCATAGATAGGGTGAACGGTGGGAAGCTTTTCCCCAGGTCGGTGGTGACATTCACGAGGGGTCATAGGTTCAAGGTGAAGGGGGGGAGGTTTAACACAGATATCAGAAGGACATATTTTACACAGAGGGTGGTGGGGGCCTGGAATGCGCTGCCGGGCAAGGTAGTGGAGGCGGACACACTGGGAACGTTTAAGACTTAACTAGAGAGCCATATGAACGGAGTGGGAATGGAGGGATACTAAAGAATGGTCTAGTTTGGACCAGGGAGTGGCACGGGCTTGGAGGGCCGAAGGGCCTGTTCCTGTGCTGCATTGTTCTTTGTTCTTTGTTCTTTGTATACTCACTGGAATTCAGAAGAATGAGGGGAGATCTTATAGAAACATATAAAATTATGAAGGGAATAGATAAGATAGAAGCAGGGAAGTTGTTTCCGCTGGCAGGTGAAACTAGAACTAGGGGGCATGGCCTCAAAATAAGGGGAAGCAGATTTAGGACTGAGTTGAGGAGGAACTTCTTCACACAAAGGGTTGTGAATCTGTGGAATTCCCTGCCCAGTGAAGCAGTTGAGGCTACCTCATTGAATGTTTTTAAGGCAAGGATAAATACATTTTTGAACAGTAAAGGAATTGAGGGTTACGGTGAGCGGGCGGGTAAGTGGAACTGAGTCCACGAAAAGATCAGCCATGATCTTATTGAATGGCGGAGCAGGCTCGAGGGGCCAGATGGCCGACTCCTGCTCCTAGTTCTTATGTCTCTGGAGTGACAGTTGACCCCATAAAGCTCTCACTCTAAAGGAACAAAGCTGCTGACTGTGACTGAGTAAAGAATATTTACCCACTCTCACTGACTGTGTTTTAAAAAGCAAGCTCTGGGTAGAATTCAGTGACAAAGGTTTATACAACAGTTTCTGGAAGCTAATGACCAGTTTATGATGTGATTCACAGTTTAATGAGTTGGTTTAAATAACTGTAAAGAGTGATGGACCTCATTTAACAACCTGACCCAGATACTGAGTGTCAGGGAGCACCGTGCTGGTAAATAATTAATCAGAGAAGCCAGCTCGACCGAGCTTTACTGACAGTCTTTAAACAGCAAGAAAATTCAACTCACGCCCACTCCCAAATCATTTATCATCAAACATCTCAGTCTAGGGCCTTACCCGTCCTTATCTCTGTAACCTCCTCCAGACTCACAATAAACAGGGATTCCTCTCTCTTCCAATTCTGGCTTCTTGTGAATCCCCCCATTTTAATCACTCTTAATCATTGGCAACTGTGCCTTCAGCTGCCTGGATCCCAAATTCTGGAACCCTCTCTCTAACCCCCTCTACCTTTGCCTTCCCTCTCTACCTCTGTCTCTCCTCTCTAATCCTCTCTACCTCTGCCTTCCCTCTCTAACCCTCTCTACGTGTGCCTTCCCTTTCTAACCCCCTCTATCTCTGCCTCTCCTTTCCAACTCTGTTCTCCCCTCTAACCCTCTCTACCTCTGCCTTCCCTCTCTAACCCTCTCTACCTCTGCCTTCCCTCTCTAACCCTCTCTACGTCTGCCTTCCCTCTCTAAGCCCCTCTAACTCTGCCTTCTCTATCTAACCCTCTCTACCTCTCTCTCCTCTCTAACTCTTGTTCTCCCCTCTAACCCTCTCTACCTCTGCCTTCCCTCTCTAACCCTCTCTACCTCTGCCTTCCCTCTCTAACCCTCTCTACCTCTGCCTTCCCTCTCTAAGCCCCTCTAACTCTGCCTTCTCTATCTAACCCTCTCTACCTCTCTCTCCTCTCTAACTCTTGTTCTCCCCTCTAACCCCCTCTAACTCTGCCTTCCCTCTCTAACACCGCCTTCTCTATCCAACCCTCTCTACTTCTATTTTTCCTCTCTAACCCTCCCTACGACTGCTTTCTCTCTCTAACCCTCGCTAACTCTGTTCTCTCCTCTAACCCTCTCTACCTCTGCCTTCCCTCTCTAAACCCCTCTAACTCTGTCTTCCCTCTCTAACACTGCCTTCCCTATCTAACCCTCTCTACCTCTGTCTCTCCTGTAAGTCACTTATAAAAATCTACTTCTATAACCATAGAAACATAGAATCTAGAAGCAGGAGGAGGCCATTCGGCCCTTCGAGCTGCTCCACCATTCATTTTGATCACGGCTGATCATCAAATTCACTATCCTGATCCCGCCTTCCCCCCATATCCCTCGGTCCCTTTAGCCCCAAGAGCGAAATCTAATTCCTTCTTGAAATCACACAACGTTTTGATCAAGGTTCTGGTTACCTGTCCTAATTTCTCCACCTGTGTCTCGGTGTCAAATCTGTCCGGCAACAGTCCTGAGAAACACTTTTGAAACGAGTCATATATTTTTATTCCCCAACCAAGGTTTAAAATAGATTCTCTGGTCATTTACTGTGTTGCTATTTGTGGGATCTTGCTGTGTGTAAAGTGGCTGTCACATTTGCTACATTACAGCAGTGACTACTCTTCAAGGGGACTTTATTGGCTGTGAATGTCTCATGACCATTAGTGATGTTACACAGACGCTTTCTCCAGTCTCTCTCACATGGTGCTGGTTTTTGTTACGCTAACTCACTAACGTCAGCAATGCACCAACAGTGGAACATTTTAATAGGTTTCCACTCAGTCTTTACCACAAGCGTCAGGCCTGACATCAACTTTGACAAGCTAATCCAGGAAGTGATGTTCATTTTCCATCCTGTTACACACATCAAACTTCAGTTCTATCATAGGGGGATTCAAACATCCATGTTTTAATTCAGAATTTACTTCAATTAAGATTGAATAAGTTTCTAATTTACATTTTGTTTTTTTAAAATTCAGCCTAGTGTCACCTGTGACCCAGTGATGCGGACCCTCATCTCTGTGTCAGAGTTATTGTTGTAGTTTCAAGTCCCCCCCCCTTAAAGCTAAAGACACCAGTGAAATGCTGAGGAAATGCTGCATTGTCAGAGGTACCACCTTTCCGCTGAGACATTAACCCTGATCTCCTATCCTCCTTATCAGGCAAGTGTAAAAGATCCCATAGTGACTCTTTCAAATAAGAGCAGAAATTTGGCATGTCTGCTACGACTCTCATCAACCTTTACAGATGCACCATAGAAAGCATTCTTTCTGGTTGTATCACAGCTTGGTCTGGGGCTCTCGCTCTGCCCAAGACCGCAAGGAACTACAAAGGGTTGTGAATGAAGCCCAGTCCATCACTCAAACCAGCCTCCCATCCATTGACTCTGTCTACACTTCCCGCTGCCTTGGCAAAGCAGCCAGCATAATTAAGGACCCCACGCACCCCGGACATTCTCTCTTCCACCCTCTTCCGTCGGGCAAAAGATACAAAATCTGAGGTCACGTACCAACCAACACAAGAACAGCTTCTTCCCTGCTGCTGTCAGATTTTTGAATGGACTTATCTTGCATTAAGTTGATCTTTCTCTACACCCTAGCTATGACTGTAACACTACATTCTGCACCCTCTCCTTTCCTTCCTTATGGACGATATGCTTTGTCTGTTGAAGTTGTACAAGACATTGGTAAGACTACATGTGGAATACTGTGTACAGTTCTGGTCACCCTATTATAGAAAGGATATTATTAAACTAGAAAGACCGCAGAAAAGATTTACTAGGATGCTACCGGGACTTGATTGTTTGAGCTATGAGAGGCTGGATAGACTGGGACTTTTTTCTCTGCAGCGTAGGAGGCTGAGGGCTGATTATATAGAGGTCTATAAAATAATGAGGGGCACAGATCAGCTAGATAGTCAATATTTTTTCCCAAAGGTAGGGGAGTCTAAAACTAGAGGGCATAGGTTTAAGGTGAGAGGGGAGAGATACAAATGGGTCCAGAGGGGCAATTTTTTCACACAGAGGGTGGTGAGTGTCTGGAACAATCTGCCAGAGGTAGTAGTAGAGGCGGGTACAATTTTGTCTTTTAAAAAGCATTTAGATAGTTAGAACATAGAAAAAATACAGCACAAACAGGCCCTTCGGCCCACAAGTTGCGCCGGTCATGTCCCTACCTACCTCGGCTTATATATAGGCTTACCTATAACCCTCAATCCTATTAAGTCCCATGTACTCATCCAGAAGTCTCTTAAAAGACCCTATCGAGTTTGCCTCCACCACCACTGACGGCAGCCGATTCCACTCACCCACCACCCACTGAGTGAAAAACTTACCCCTGACATCTCCTCTGTACCTACTCCCCAGCACCTTAAACCTGTGTCCTCTCGTAGCAGCCATTTCAGCTCTGGGAAAAAGCCTCCGAGAATCCACCCGATCTATACCTCTCAACATCTTATATACCTCTATTAGGTCTCCTCTCATCCTTCATCTCTCCAAGGAGAAAAGACCGAGCTCCCTCAGCCTATCCTCATAAGGCATGCCAACCAATCCAGGCAACATCCTTGTAAATCCCCTCTGCACCCTTTCTATGGCTTCCACATCCTTCCTGTAATGAGGCGACCAGAACTGGGCACAGTACTCCAGGTGGGGTCTGACAAGGGTCTTATAAAGCTGCATCATTATCCCCCGACTCCTAAACTCAATCCCTTGATTGATGAAGGCCAGCACACCATACGCCTTCTTAACCACCTCCTCCATCTGCGAGGCCGATTTAAGAGTCCTATGGACCCGGACCCCAAGGTCCTTCTGATCCTCTACACTGCTAAGAGTCTTACCCCTGATATTATAGTCCTTCATCCCATTTGACCTGCCAAAATGGACCACTACACATTTATCCGGATTGAAGTCCATCTGCCACTTCTCCGCCCAGTCTTGCATCCTATCTATGTCACTCTGCAGCTTCTGACATCCCTCCAAACTTTCCACAACACTACCAACCTTCGTGTCATCAGCAAACTTACCAACCCATCCCTCCACTTCCTCATCCAGGTCATTTATGAAGATGACAAACAGCAAGGGTCCCAGAACAGATCCCTGGGGCACTCCACTGGTGACCGACCTCCATTTAGAAAAAGACCCATCTACAACCACTCTCTGCCTTCTGCAGGTAAGCCAGTTCTGGATCCACAAGACAACAGCCCCTTGGATCCCATGCCCTCTCACTTTCTCGAGAAGTCTTGCATGGGGGACCTTATAGAATGCCTTGCTGAAGTCCATGTAAACCACATCCACCGCTTTTCCTTCGTCAATGTGTTTAGTCACATTTTCAAAGAACTCCACCAGGCTCGTAAGGCACGATTTGCCTTTGACAAAGCCGTGTTGACTAATTTTGAGCATATTAAACCTCTCTAAATGTTCATAAATCCTGTCCCTCAGGATCTTCTCCATCAACTTACCAACCACTGAGGTTAGACTCACCGGTCGGTAATTTCCTGGGCTATCCCTATTCCCTTTCTCGAATATAGGAACCACATCCGCAATCCTCTGAAACCTCTCCCGTCTCCATCGACGACGCAGTTACATGGGTAAGATGGGTATAGAGAGATATGGGCCAAATGCGGGCAATTGGGACTAGCTGAGGGGTTAAAAAAAGTGGCGAAATGGACAAGTTTGTCCATAATGTAAACCCCTCTGACTCTAGTGTGCAAGAAACAATACTTTTCACTGTATACCAATACATGTGACAGTAATAAATCAAATGTCAAATCAAATGACATGAAAAATCAAAGATGGACCTCCCGCAGTGTTCTGGCCAGTATTTATCCCTTAATTATTGTAACAAAAACAATTATCGAGTCATTTCCCATTCGCAAAAGGAGCAAGAACAAGAAGGCACAGATTTAGTATTTGCAAAAGGAGCAAATGATACTTGAGAAGAAACCTATTCACCCAATGAGGGGTTGGGATCTGGAATGTTCTGCCTGGAAGTGAGGTGGAGGCAGGTTAATCAAAGCATTCAAGAGGACATTCGATGATTATTTGAACAGAAACAATGTGCAGGGCTAGAATAAAGGAGCAGGAGAAGGCCATTCAGCCCCTCTCTACCATTCATTATGATCCCGGCTGTTCACCCAACTCAATAGCCTGATCCCGCCTTCCCCCCTTTGATCCCCTTCACCCCAAGAGCGATATTTAACTGCTTCTTGAAAACACACAGTGTTTTGGCCCCAACTGCTTTCTGTGGAAGTGAATTCCACAGGCTCACCACTCTCTGGGCGAAGAAATGTCTCCTCATCTCGGTTTTAACGAAAGGGATTGTTGAGTGAGTGTTTTTTGAGTTTCTGAGACCAGTTGAAAAGTAAAACATGTTAAGAATTACAAAAGACTGATTGTATAAAGTTTACATGTAATAGTATCTTCTTTATTTTAACCATTTAACTGACGCAATACTTCACTTTCCACAGCCTTCTGGGAATTGCAAAGTTCCGGAATTTCTCTCAAGATCGCAGAGAACTGAAAAGTAAGAGACAGGGGTGGAGTTTAGCGAGGGTGGCCGTGTTCCAGTTAATTCCCCTTTTCTCAGCAGCCTCGGAGCGAGTGGACAGGTGCAAAATACCATTTGAAAGGTTAATGGTTAAATAATCTCTGGGGAGGAGGAGTGATGTTCCAGCTGTACAGAGCTCTGCTTAGGGCTACGGTAGCACAGTGGTTATGTTACTGGACTAATCATCCTGGAAGCTGCAGGAGCAATCTGGGAACGTGGGTTCAAATCTCACCACAGCAGCTGGGGGAAATGTAACTTCAATGAATGAAATAAAGCTGGAATAAAAAGCCAGTCTCAGTAATGGTAATCATAAAACGACTGGGATTATCGTAAAAACCCATCTGGTTCACTGATGTCTTTTAGGGAAGGAAATCTGCTGTCCTTACCCGGTCTGGCCTCCATGTGACTCCAGAGCCACAGCAATGTGGTGGATGAATCTAAACTGTGCTCTGAGATGGGACATTAGGTTTTAGTCTAGTACTCACCGCCTTCCAGAGGGTGTTAAGGGTTGGACTTTGCCAACGACACTCAGACTCTGTGAATGAATAAGATATTAAGAGACCACGCCTGGGCCCAGGCGAAGGTGACCATTAACAGGTGCCAGGAAGATGCAATCAAACTTTAACTCACTTCCTGATTTCATCGGGGTTACTTTTACGTCCTGGTGTCCCTGGAGATGGATCATCGAATCCCTACAGGGCAGAAGGAGGTGATTTGGCCCATCAAGTCTGCACTGACCACAATCTCACCCAGGCCCTATCGCCATAACTCAATGCATTTACCCTAGCTAGTCCGCCTGACACTCAGGAACAATTTAGCACGGCCAATCCACTTAATCCGCACATCTTTGGAGTCTGGGAGGAATGATGTGGAGATGCCGGCGTTGGACTGGGGTAAGCACAGTAAGAAGTCTCACAACACCAGGTTAAAGTCCAACAGGTTTATTTGGTAGCAAATACCATAAGCTTTTGGAGCACTGCCCCTTCGTCAGATGGAGTGGATATCTGTTCTCAAACAGTGCAAACAGACACAGAAATCAAGTTACAGAATACTGATTAGAATGCAAATCTCCACAGCCAGCCATTGTCTGTACATTTAAGACCTGGCTGGCTGTAGAGATTTGCATTCTAATCAGTATTCTGTAATTTGATTTCTGTGTCTGTTTGCACTGTTTGAGAACAGATTTCCACTCCATCTGACGAAGGGGCTGTGCTCTGAAAGCTTATGGTATTTGCTACCAAATAAACCTGTTGGACTTTAACCTGGTGTCGTGAGACTTCTTACTGTCTGAGAGGAAACCAGAGCACCCGGAGGAAACCCACGCAGACACAGGGAGAAAGTGCAAACTCCGCACAGACAGTGACCCAAGCCGGGAATCGAACCCGGGTCCCTGTCGCTATGAGCCAGCAGTGATAACCACCGTGCTGCCCTTGATGTTAACATGGACCAGGATGAATCATCAACATCCAGGGCCAATTTTTAATTTGTTAAGTTTTATTTTATGTTACATAAAATTCACAGTTTATTGGCTCCAGCCCTTTCAGAAGGAAGGGAGAACAACCAGTACTTTTTCAACTGGCAATGACACCTGCCACCAGTTAAAGCATTTGCAGAGGGCGTGGTGTAAACCTGCAGTAACTGGGTTCAGCTGGTTTCAGAGAGGAGAGATTGGCCTTGGAACTGGAGGCAGATTCACCAGAATGAGACCAGGGCTGAATGGCTGAAACGTCAGAACTGGACCTAGTCTGATCATAACCATTGCTGACGTGTAGACGACTGTTTGACTGAGGATTCAACATATTAGAAGAAGATGTGGAAGATACAGCAGAGGTTGCGTCACATTCAGTCTACAGATTCACTGGCATTGGAGGCAGTCCAGGGAAGGTTCATTAGTTCGATCTCGGGTATGGAGATATTTTCTTATGAGGGGAAGGTTGAGTAGGCTGGGCCTGTCCTCCTCGGAGTTTAGAAGAATGAGAGGTGACCTTATTGAGATGTATCAGATCCTCAGGGGGCTTGACAGGGTCGATGCTGAGAGGTTGTTTTTCCCTGTGGGAGAGTCTGGGACCAGAGGCAGAACCTCACAGTGAGGGGGTCGCCCATTTAACACAGAGATGAGGAGGAATTTCTTCTCTCAGAGGGGAGTGAATCTATGGAATTCTTTCCCACAGAGGGCTGTAGAAACTGGGTCATTAAATATGTTCAAGGCTGAGATAGACAGATTTTTAATCAGTCAGGGAATCAAGGGTTACGGGGATAAGGCGGGAAAGTGGAGTTGAGGATTAAGTCAGATCGGTCATGATTTCATTGAATGGTGGAACAGACTCGATGGGCCGAATGGCCTACTTCTGCTCCTATATCTTAATTAAAAAGGAATATTGTCAATATTTCTATATTTGAAAAGGAAGATAAAACAAGTTAAGGAAATTGTAGACGAGTTAAATTAATCTCGGTGGTAGGAGAGAGAATGGAATCTTTATACAACGATGAGATATAAAAATATCAAGGAACTGAAAATAGAATAACGAGCAGTGAGTGCGGAATCCAGATGAGAAGATCTTGCTTGATCAATCTTAATGAATTCATTGAAACAATAACTAAAAGGGTAGACATGGGTAACGTAGTAGATGTAATGTATTTGGATTTTCAATAGGCCTTTGATAGGTACCACATTGTAGGTCAGAACATGTGGAGTTAGTGGACAAGTATCAGGATGGATAGCAAAGTGGCCACAAAGTTGAGAATTGTGGTTAATAGAAAGACAGGTTGAAAGGTAGAGGACAGGGAGAGGGGTGGAGACGTTTAGGGAGGAATTCCAAAGTTTAGAGCCCAGTGCACTGAAGACAAGGTCACCAATGATGGAATCATTAAAATTGGGGATGTGCAAGAGATTTTGGAGACTGGAAGAGATTCGAGAGATAGGGAGGGAGCGAGGCAGTAGAGGGATTTGAGTGGCTGAGCATCCTAACTTCCAAGCAGACCTTCTTTGGATCAGTTTGCTGTTTCTCGGGAATGCAGATGGAATCCAGGATTGGGGTGAAGATCTTCCTCTCGATCAGCCTGGGGTTGTGCTTAATGAACGGGATCTTGTAGTTTGGGAACCGTTCCTTCAGCAGCCTCTCCTCCAGGGGCGTGGGCACAGGCATCTTCGGTGGAGCATACGTCTCCCTCACTATGAAAAACATGCTGGGGAAATAAATAGCCCTCATCAGTCTCCGGTGCCTTCAGAGATCCCTCCCTTTTTCCCACTTCCAACTCCCTCGCTCCCTCCCTCGCTCTCCTTCCCCTCCCTCGCTCTCCTCCCCCGCTCTCCCCTCCCTCGCTCTCCCCTCCCCCGCTCTCCCCTCCCTCGCTCTCCCCTCCCTCTCCCTCTCCCTCGCTCTCCCCTCCCTCTCCCTCCCCTCTCCCTCTCCCTCGCTCTCCCCTCCCTCTCCCTCTCCCTCGCTCTCCCCTCCCTCTCCCTCGCTCTCCCCTCCCTCGCTCTCCCCTCCCTCTCCCTCGCCTCCCCCTCCCTCGCTCTCCCCTCATTCCCTCCCTCACTCTTCCCTCCCCCTCCCTCGCTCTCCCCTCACTCCCCCCTCACTCCCTCGCTCTCCCCTCGCCCCCTCCCTCGCTCTCCCCTCGCCCCCTCCCTCGCTCTCCCCTCGCCCCCTCCCTCGCTCTCCCCTCGCCCCCTCCATCGCTCTCCCCTCGCCCCCTCCCTCGCTCTCCCCTCGCCCCCTCCCTCGCTCTCCCCTCGCCCCCTCCCTCGCTCTCCCCTCGCCCCCTCCCTCGCTCTCCCCTCGCCCCCTCCCTCGCTCTCCCCTCGCCCCCTCCCTCGCCCCCTCCCTCGCTCTCCCCTCGCCCCCTCCCTCGCTCTCCCCTCGCCCCCTCCCTCGCTCTCCCCTCGCCCCCTCCCTCGCTCTCCCCTCGCCCCCTCCCTCGCTCTCCCCTCGCCCCCTCCCTCGCTCTCCCCTCGCCCCCTCTCCCCTCGCCCCCTCCCTCGCTCTCCCCTCGCCCCCTCTCCCCTCGTCCCCTCCCTCGCTCTCCCCTCGCCCCCTCCCTCGCTCTCCCCTCGCCCCCTCCCTCGCTCTCCCCTCGCCCCCTCCCTCGCTCTCCCCTCGCCCCCTCCCTCGCTCTCCCCTCGCCCCCTTCCTCGCTCTCCCCTCGCCCCCTCCCTCGCCCTCCCCTCGCCCCCTCCCTCGCTCTCCCCTCGCCCCCTCCCTCCCTCGCTCTCCCCTCGCCCCCTCCCTCGCTCTCCCCTCGCCCTCCCCTCGCCCCCTCCCTCGCTCTCCCCTCGCCCCCTCCCTCGCTCTCCCCTCGCCCCCTCCCTCGCTCTCCCCTCGCCCCCTCCCTCGCTCTCCCCTCGCCCCCTCCCTCGCTCTCCCCTCGCCCCCTCCCTCGCTCTCCCCTCGCCCCCTCCCTCGCTCTCCCCTCGCCCCCTCCCCTCGCCCCCTCCCTCGTTCTCCCCTCGCCCCCTCCCTCGCTCTCCCCTCGCCCCCTCTCCCCTCGCCCCCTCCCTCGCTCCCTCCCTCGCGCTCTCCCTTCGCCCCCTCCCTCGCTCTCCCCTCGCCCCCTCCCTCGCTCCCTCCCTCGCTCTCCCCTCGCCCCCTCCCTCCCTCGCTCTCCTCTCGCCCCCTCCCTCGCTCCCTCCCTCGCTCTCCCCTCGCCCCCTCCCTCGCTCTCCCCTCGCCCCCTCCCTCGCTCTCCCCTCGCCCCACTACCCATGGGTAATCTTCTCCTGCTCGGAGTTGACAGCTGACCGATTGCGGGGGTCCTCTGGCCGGACCGGCCTGGCGGGAATCGGCGAAATTCCCACTGGTTTGACAGCCAGTTCTCCGGGTGATGTTTCTGGCAGGGGTTTGATTGCTGGTGGGAACATCAGTGGCTTTGGGCACAGGGTCATTCCTCGCAGACGACTGGAGAGTGGCTGTAAACTGCTCTGGACAACCTGCTGTGACACCGGACATCCATGAGCTTTAATCGCTGGAAACAAAGGGTCAGGGGTCAGACACGGTGCTGCCTCAATACTCAAACTCAACAACAACAACAACTTGCATTTTTATTGCGCCTTTCACAAGGTGCTTCACAGGAACAACATCAAACAAAATGTCACTGAAAGGTATAAACTCTGAGGGATTAACAGATTGACAGTGAAAGGTTATTTCACACTGGCTGGGGGAATCTAGAACCAGGGGCACAGTCTCAAATAAACATCACCACCTGGTCATGCAGCTTCAATAGATATCCCGGCCAGGTGGTCGATGTTTCAGTAGGGGAGCAGTTCGGGAACAGTGACCACAATTCAATAAGCTTTAAGGTACTGATGGATAAAGATAAGTGTCGTCCTCAAGTTGAGGTGCTAAATTGGGGGAAGGCTAATTACAGCAATATTAGGCAGGAACTGAAGAATGTAGATTGAGGGCAGATGTTTGAGGGCAAATCAACATCTGGCATGTGGGAGGCTTTCAAGTGTAAGTTGATAGGGATTCATGACCGGCACATTCCTGTAAGGATGAAGGATAAGTATGGCAAGTTTTGGAAACCTTGGATAACGAGAGATATTGTGAGCCTAGTCAAAGAGAAAAAGGAAGCATTTGTCAAAGCTAGGAAGCTGGGAACACACGAAGCAAGTGTGGAATACAAGGAAAGTAGAAAGGAACTTAGGCAAGGAATAAGGAGGGCTAAAAGGGGTCATGAAAAAGCATTGGCCAGCAGGATTAAGGAAAATCCCAAGGCTTTTTATGCATATATAAAGAACAAGAGGGTAGCCAGGGAGAGGGTTGGCCCACTCAAGGACAAGGGAGGGAATCTATGCGTGGAGCCAGAGGAAATGGGCGAGGTATTAAATGAGGACTTTGAGTCAGTATTCACCAAAGAGAAGGACTTGGTGGATGATGAGTCTGGGAAAGGATGTGTAGATAGTTTGAGTCATGTTGAGATCAAAAAGGAGGAGATATTGGGGTTCTTGAGAAACATTAAGGTATTCAAGTCCCCAGGGCCTGATGGGATACCCCAGAATACTGAGAGAGGCAAGGGAGGAAATTGCTGGGGCCTTGAGAGAAATCTTTGTATCCTCACTGGCTACAGGGGAGGTCCCAGAGGATTGGAGAATAGCCAATGTTGTTCCTTTGTTTAAGAAGGGTAGCAAGAATAATCGAGGTAATTACAGGCCGGTGAGCCTTACATCAGTGGTAGGGAAATTATTGGAGAGGATTCTTCAAGACAGGATTTATTCCCACTTGGAAATAAGTGGATGTATTATTGAGAGGCAACATGGTTTTGTGAAGGGGAGGTCGTGTCTCACGAATGTGATCGAGTTTTTTGAGGAAGTGACGAAGATGAGGGTAGGGCAGTGGATGTTGTCTACATGGATTTCAGTAAGGCCTTTGACAAGGTCCCTCATGGCAGATTGGTGCAGAAGGTGAAGTCGCATAGGATGAGAGGTGAGCTGGCAAGGTGGATACAAAACTGGCTCGATCAAAGAACAGTAAGAAGTCTCACAACACCAGGTTAAAGTCCAACAGGTTTATTTGGCAGTACTAGCTTTCGGAGCCTCAAGCTCCTTCTTCAGGTGAGTGAGGACTTGTGTTCACAAACAGGGCATATAAGACACAAACTCAATTTACAAGATAATGGTTGGAATGCGAGTCTTTATAGGTAATCAAGTCTTAAAGGTACAGACAATGTGAGTGGAGAGAGGGTTAAGCACAGGTTAAAGAGATGTGTATTGTCTCCAGCCAGGACGGTTAGTGAGATTTTGCAAGCCCAGGCAGGCAAGTCGTGGGGGTTACAGATAGTGTGACATGAACCCAAGATCCCGGTTGAGGCCGTCCTCATGTGTGCAGAACTTGGCTATTAGTCTCTGCTCAGTGACTCTGCGCTGTCGTGTGTCATGAAGGCCATTTGTTCATTCACCAGGCAAGAGTGTTCACTTCCTGTTGGGGAACACTTCAGCGGTCACGGGCATTCAGCCTCTGATCTTCGGGTAAGTGTTCTCCAAGGCGGCCTTCACGACACACGACAGCGCAGAGTCGCTGAGCATCATCGGTCAAAGAAGACAGAGGGTAGCAGTGGAAGGGTGCGTTTCTGAATGGAGGGCTGTGACAAGTGGTGTTCCTCAGGGATCAGTGCTGGGACCTTTGCTGTTTGTAATATCTATAAATGATTTGGAGGAAAATGTAACTGGTTTGATTAGTAAGTTTGCGGACGACACAAAGGTTGGTGGATTTGTGGATAGCGATGAGGACCATCAGAGGATACAGCAGGATATAGATCAGTTGGAGACTTGGGCGGAGAGATGGCAGATGGAGTTTAATCCAGACAAATGTGAGGTAATGCATTTTGGAAGGTCTAATACAGATAGGAAATGTACAGTAAATGGCAGAACCCTTAAAAGTATTGATAGGCAGAAGGATCTGGGTGTACAGGTACACAGGTCACTGAAAGTGGCAATGCAGGTGGAGAAGGTAGTCAAGAAGGCATATGGCTTGCTTGCCTTCATTGGCCGGGGCATTGAGTTTAAAAATTGGCAAGTCATGTTGCAGCTTTATAGAACCTTAGTTAGGCCGCACTTGGAATATAGTGTTCAATTCTGGTCGCCACACTACCAGAAGGATGTGGAGGCTTTGGAGAGGGTACAGAAAAGATTTACCAGGATGTTACCTGGTATGGAGGGCATTAGCTATGAGGAGAGGTTGGAGAAACTTGGTTTGTTCTCACTGGAGGTTGAGGGGCAACTTGATAGAAGTCTACAAGATTATGAGAAGCATGGACAGAGTGGATAGTCAGAAGCTTTTTCCCAGGGTGGAAGAGTCAATTACTAGGGGGCACAGGTTTAAGGTGCGAGGGGCAAGGTTTAAAGGAGATGTACGAGGCAGGTTTTTTACACAGAGAGTAGTGGGTGCCTGGAACCTGTTGCTGGGGGAGATAGTGGAAGCGGATACGGTAGTGACTTTTAAGGGGTGTCTTGACAAATACATGAATAGGACGGGAATAGAGAGATATGGTCCCCGGAAGGGTAGGGGGTTTTAGTTCAGTCGGGCAGCATGGTCGGTGCAGGTTTGAAGGGCCGAAGGGCCTGTTCCTGTGCTGTAATTTTCTTTGTTCTTTGTTGACATTTCCCTGAGGGCTGGTATTATGTAATTATGACTGCTTGGCTGAGTTTCAAAACATACAATGAACTTCACAGAGGGTTCTGAGTTCACAGCTTGATTGGCAGTTTGAAGAGACTATTAAAGGAAGAAGGATGTCCTTGCTATAGTGGGAGTGCAGCGAATGTTTACCAGGCTGATTCCTGGGATGGCAGGTCTGTCATATGAGGAGAGACTAAGTCGGTTAGGATTATATTCACTGGAGTTCAGACGAATGAGGGGGGATCTCATACAAACTTACAAAATTCTAACAGGACTAGACAGGGTAGATGCAGGAAGGATGTTCCTGATGGTGGGGAGTCCAGAACCAGGGTCACAGTCTGAGGATTCAGGGTAGACCATTTAGGACGGAGATGAGGAGACATTTCTTCACTGAGAGAGTGGTGAGCCTGTGGAATTCATTACCACAGGAAGTAGTTGATGCCAAAACATTAAATGTTTTCAAGAAGCAGTTAGATATAGCACTCAGGGTGAAGGGGATCAAAGGATATGGGGGAGGCAGGATCAGGCTGTTGAGTTGGATGATCAGCAACGATCTAATGAATGGCGGAGCAGGCTCAAAGGGCCGAATGGCCTCTTCCTGCTTCTTGTTTCTATGTTTCTTTCGACAAGAGAACACTCACACCTGACCTGATAAAGGTATTTGAAACGATGAAGGCATTCGACAGGGTAGATGTGGAGGAAATGCTTCCACTTGTGGGTGAATCCAAAATAGGGACCATAAACCGGAGACACTTATTCATAAATTCAATTGGGAATTAAGGAGACATTTCTTTCCGAATACAGACAATGTGTAACTTGCCAGCACAGGAAGTGATTGAGGGAAATAGATCAGAGAGTCTCAAAATGAGACGAGTAGAAAAGGGAATAGAAAAATATTGCTGAAAAGAGACATGTTGCTGAAGTTTTTCATCTCGCACTCATCGGAACAAAGACAAGAATGCCAAATATCAAACAATCATAATTTATACAACAGGAGAGAACCGTGCTAAGTCAGCCTGCATTTAATTTTCACCGGGTTTCTTGCTCCCAACAGTGGCTCGCGCAAGATTAATCGCAACTCCAGCGCAATACTGTAGTTGTTGGCAACCCAAGTGTCGAGGTCACAGAGTAAGGACCATCTTCTCACATGGGTAAGGCAGAGGATGGAAAGTATCAAAAAACGGTTTAAAAAGCAGAGTTTGTGTTTGATGCATTTGGTAGATCTAATGTAAGGAGGAGCTATACAATAAATGGCAGAACCATCAGGAGTATAGACACACAGAGGGACCTGGGTGCACAAGTCCACAGATCCTTAAAGGTGGCAGCACAGGTGGAGTGGATGGTGAAGAAGGCATATGGCATGCTTGCCTTTATTGGGCGGGGCATAGAATATAAAAGTTGGCATATGATGTTGCGGCTGTATAGAACATTGGTTAGGCCACATTTGGAATACTGCGCCCAGTTCTGGTCGCCACACTACCAGAAGGACGTGCAGGCTTTGGAGAGAGTACAGAAAAGGTTTACCAGGATGTTGCCTGGTATGGAGGGTCTTAGCTATAAGGACAGATTGGGTAAACTGGGGTTGTTCTCCCTGGAAAGACGGAGGATGAGGGGCGACCTAATAGAGGTGTATAAAATTATGAAGGGCATAGATAGGGTGAACAGTGGGAAGCTTTTTCCCAGGTTGGAGGTGACGAACACAAGGGGTCACAGGTTCAAGGTGAGGGGGGCAAGGTTCAACACAGATGTCACGGGGATGTATTTTACACAGAGGGTGGTGGGGGCCTGGAATGCACTACCAAGCAAGGTGTTTGAGGCGGACACGCTGGGATCGTTTAAGACTTATCTAGATAGCCACATGAACAGACTGGGAATAGAGGGATACAAACGAATGGTCTAGTTGGGCACATGAGCAGCACAGGCTTGGAGGGCCGAAGGGCTTGTTCCTGTGCTGTATTGTTCTTTGATCTTTGATCTCACAACATTGTGTGGAGTGAAGAGTGTGTGTGCACGAGAGAGTGAAAGACAAAGCGAGAGAGAGAGAGAGACAGAGAGAGACACAGAAAGAGAGAGACAGAGAGAGAGACAGAGAGACACAGAGAAAGAGACAGAGAGGGAGAGAGAGACAGAAAGAGAGAGGGAGACAGAGTGAGTGAAAGAGAGACAGAGAGAGAGAGAGAGGGACAGAAAGAGAGAGAGATAGAGTGAGCGAGAGACAGAGTGAGTGAGAGACAGACAGAGAGAGAGAGACAGAAAGAAACTTAGAAACATAGAAACATAGAAAACTACAGCACAAAACAGGCCCTTCGGCCCCACAAGTTGTGCCGAACATATCCCTACCTTTTAGGCCTACCTATAACTCTCCATCCTATTAAGTCCCATGTACACATCCAGAAGTCCCTTAAAAGACCCTATTGAGTTTGCCTCCACCACCACTGACGGCAGCCGATTCCACTCGCCCACCACCCTCTGTGTGAAAAACTTCCCCCTAACATTTCCCCTGTACCTACCCCCCAGCACCTTAAACCTGTGTCCTCTCGTAGCAGCCATTTCCACCCTGGGAAAAAGCCTCTGAGAGTCCACCCGATCTATGCCTCTCAACATCTTATATACCTCTATTAGGTCTCCTCTCATCCTACGTCTCTCCAAGGAGAAAAGACCGAGCTCCCTCAGCCTACCCTCATAAGGCATGCCACTCAATCCAGGCAACATCCTTGTAAATCACCTCTGCACCCTTTCAATCTTTTCCACATCCTTCCTGTAATGAGGTGACCAGAACTGAGCACAGTACTCCAAGTGGGGTCTGACGAGGGTCTTATATAGCTGCATCATTATCCCCGGACTCCTAAACTCAATCCCTCGATTGATAAAGGCCAGCACACCATACGCCTTCTTAACCACCTCCTCCACCTGCGGGGCCGATTTTAGAGTCCTATGGACCCGGACCCCAAGGTCTTTCTGATCCTCCACGGCACTAAGAGTGTTTACCTTTATATTGTACTCCTTCATCCCATTTGACCTGCCAAAATGGACCACTACGCATTTATCTGGGTTGAAGTCCATCTGCCACTTCTCCGCCCAGTCCTGCATCCTGTCTATGTCCCTCTGTAACTTCTGACATCCCTCCAGACTATCCACAACCCCACCAACCTTCGTGTCGTCGGCAAACTTACCAACCCATCCCTCCACTTCCTTATCCAGGTCATTTATGAAAATGACAAATAGCAAGGGTCCCAGAACAGATTCCTGGGGCACACCACTGGTGACCGACCTCCATTTAGAAAAAGACCCATCTATACACACTCTCTGCCTCCTTTGGGCAAGGCAGTTCTGGATCCACAGGGCAGCAGCCCCTTGGATCCCATGCCCTCTCACTTTTTCTAGAAGCCTTGCATGGGGGACCTTATCGAACGCCTTGCTAAAATCCATATAAACCACATCTACCGCTTTCCCTTCGTCAATGTGTTTAGTCACATTTTCGAAGAACTCCACCAGGCTCGTAAGGCACGATCTGTTTTTGACAAAGCCATGCTGAGTATTCTTGAGCATACTAAACCTCTCTAAATGCTCATAAATCTTGTCCCTCAGGATCTTCTCCATCAGCTCACCAACCACTGAGGTTAGACTCACCGGTCGGTAATTTCCTGGGCTATGCCTATTCCCCTTCTTGAAAATAGGAACCACATCCGCAATCCTCCAATCCTCCGGCACCTCTCCCGTCTCCATCGACGACGCAAAGATCATCGCCAGAGGCTCTGCAATCTCTTCCCTCGCCTCCCACAGTAACCTGGGGTACATCCCATCCGGACCCGGCGACTTATCTATCTTGAGGCCATTCAAAGATTCCAGCACAACCTCTTTGTTAAAGTCCACATACTCAATCTTTTCAATCCACCGCAAGCCCGCAGTACATCCACCCAGGTCCTTCTCCTCTGTGAAAACCGAGGCAAAATACTCATTAAGCACCTCTGCCATTTCTACTGGTTCCGTACAGATTTTCCCGCTCATCCTTTTACTCTTCACATATTTATAGAATGCCTTAGGGTTTTCCTTAATTCTACTTGCCAAGACCTTCTCGTGACCCCTTCTGGCTCTCCTAATTTCCTTCTTTAGTCCCTTCCTACAAGCCATATACTCATCTAGATCCCTATCTTCGCCAAGCTCTCTGAACCTTTTGTACGCTTTCCTTTTCTTCTCGACTAGGTCCCGCACAGCTTTCGTGCACCACGGTTCCTTTAACCTACCAACTCCTCCCTGTCTGCTCGGAACATTGTCCTGTAGAACCCTAGACAGACATTCCTTGAAAAACTGCCACCTCTCTTCAGTACATTTCCCCGAGAATACCTCCTTCCAATTTACTCCTCTAATTTGCTGCCTTATGTCTTCATATTTCCCCTTACTCCATATAAACGCTTTCCTAGCTTGCCTGATCCTCTCTTTTTCCAATGCAAGCATAAAAGAGATAGAGTTATGATCGCTATCCCCAAGATGCTCTCCCACTGTGAGATCCGACACCTGTCCAGGCTCATTGGTCAGGATCAGATCAAGTACAGCCTCTCCTCTTGTAGGCTTGTCCACATGCTGTGTCAGGAAACCCTCCTGAACACACCTAACGAACTCCTCCCCATTCACTCCCCTTACCCTAGGGATATTCCAATCTATGTTTGGGAAATTAAAGTCTCCCATCACAACAACCCTGCTATTATTGCAACTCTCCAGGATCTGTTTCCCTATCGGCTCCTCCACCTCCCTGTCACTATTGGGCGGCCTATAGAAAACTCCCAGCAAAGTGATCGACCCCTTCCCACTCCGAACTTCCACCCACAGAGACTTTGTAGACAATCCCTCCACAGCATACACCTTCTCTACAGCTGTGACACTATTCCTGATCAGCAGTGCCACTCCACCCCCTCTCTTGCCTCCCTCCCTGTCCTTCCTGAAACATCTTAATCCCGGCACCTGGAGTATCCAGTCTTGTCCCTGAGACATCCAAGTCTCCGTAATGGCCACCACATCACACTTCCAGGCATCGATCCACACTCTGAGCTCATCTCCTTTATTCACTGTACTCCTGGCATTAAAGTAAACACATCTCAATCCTTTGGTCTGAGCTCTCCCCTTCTCTATCCCCCGTCCATCCTCCCTCTTGCACCGTCTATAACCCTTCTCTGTTTGCGAGCTAACTTCCTCGCTCCCAGTCACCTCGTCTTGATCCCCTCCCCCCAACCTATCTAGTTTAAACTCTCCCCAGTAGCCTTAGACAACCTTCCCGCCAGGATATTGGTCCCCCTGGGGTTCAAGTGCCACCCGTTTTTTGTGTACAGGTCACACCTGCCCCTAAAGAGGTCCCAATGGTCGAGGAACCTGAATCCCTGCCCCCTGCACCAGTCCCTCAGCCACACATTCATCCTCCACCTCACTCCATTCCTGCCCTCACCCTCCCGTGGCACAGGCAGCAATCCTGAGATTATTACCTTTGCTTTCCTCCTTCTCAGCTGTCTCCCTAATTCCCTATACTCTCTTTTCATGACCCCTTCCCCCTTCCTTCCCACATCAGCGGTACCAATATGTACCGCTACCTCTGGCTCCTCTCCCTCTCCCCTCAGGATTTCTGAGTGAGAGTGAGAAAAAGAAAGAGAGAAAGGCAGAAAGAGAGAAAGGCAGAGACAGAAAGATAGCAAGAGGGATAGAGAGTGAGGGGGATAGAGAGAGACAGAGAGGGATAGAGAGAGCGAGGGATAGAGAGAGCGAGGGATAGAGAGAGAGAGGCAGAGACAGAGAGAGAGCCACAGGAAGTGGCTCCTTACCTTGGAGCACAGCTTGTGGCTGGTTGCAGTTCTCATGTCCTGACAGGCTGCGCTGCCGCTCAATGCGTTGCATTTCCTGCCGTTGGCGTCGCTTCTCATTCATTGATTCACGTTTCAGCCTCGCTGCTCTCTGTGCCTCCCTCCTGGGGACAACAAGCACAATTCCCACTCTCTGCAAACACTGACATTGTCTCTCCACAAAGTTATTTTCCAGCCTCTCCTTCCATTTTCATTCGTTAACATTCTGTGTCCCCGGCTTCCCTCTCTGTCCCTTTCAGCCTTCTCCTAATCTCGTTCTTTCCCCACTGCCCCCCCATCCCCCCCACCCCGCCCCCCCCCCCCCACACTGCTCCACCCCACTCTCCCCCCACCCCCCCACACTGCCCCCCCACCCCGCCCCCCCCACACTGCCCCCCACTCCCCCCACACTGCTCCCCCCCACCCCCCCCCCACATTGCCCCCCACACTGCTCCCCCCCACCCCCCCCACACTGCCCCCCACTCCACTCCCCCCCACCCCCCCACTCCGCTCCCCCCCACCCCCCCCACACTGCCCCCCACTCTCCCCCACACTGCCCCCCACCCCCCACCCTGCCCCCCCAACCCCCCACACTACCCCCCCACCCCCCCACACTGCTCCCCCCCACCCCCCCCACACTGCTCCCCCCCACCCCACCCCCCCCACTCCCCCCCACCCCCCCACTCCGCTCCCCCCCACCCCCCCCACACTGCCCCCCACTCTCCCCCACACTGCCCCCGACCCCCCGCCCCCCCACACTGCCCCCCCCACTCCCCCCCCACACTGCCCCCCCACTCCCCCCCACATTGCTCCCCTACACTGCCCCCCCACCCCGCCCCCCCCACACTGCCCCCCACGCTGCTCCCCCCCCACCACCCCCCACACTGCCCCCCCCACTCCCTCACCCCCCCCATACTGCCCCCCACTCACCCATCCCCCCCACACTGTCCCCCCCACTCTCCCCCACACTCCCCCCCCCACACCCCCACTCCCCTCACACTGCCCCCCCATCCCCCCCACACTGCCCCCCCCCCACTCTCCCCCCACTCCCCCCACACTGCCCCCCCAATCCCCCCCACACTGCCCCCCCACTCTGCCCCCCACTCCCCCCCCCCCACTGCTCCTCCCCACCCCCCCACCACCCCCCACACTGCCCCCCCCACTCCCCCACCCCCCCCACACTGCCCCCCCCACTCCCCCACCCCCCCCACACTGTCCTCCCCACTCTCCCCCCACACTGCACCCCCCCACACTGCCCCCCCAATCCCCCCCACACTGTCCCCCCCACTCTCCCCCCACACTGATCCCCCCACTCTCCCCCCACCCCCCCACTCCCCCCACACTGTCCCCCCCACTCTCCCCCCACACTGCACCCCCCCACACTGCCCCCCCAATCCCCCCCACACTGTCCCCCCCACTCTCCCCCCACACTGATCCCCCCACTCTCCCCCCACCCCCCCACTCCCCCCCACACTGCACCCCCCCACACTCCCCACACTGCCCCCCCAATCCCCCACCCCCCCCACACTGTCCCCCCCACTCTCCCCCACACTCCCCCCCCACTCTGCAACCCCCACCCCCCCACACCCCCCACACTGCCCCCCCCCAATCCCCCCCACACTGTCCCCCCACTCCCCCCCACACTGTCCCCCCCACTCTCCCCCCACCCCCCCACTCCCCCCCACACTGCACCCCCCCACACCGCCCCCCCCAATCCCCCCCACACTGCTCCCCCCCACACTGCTCCCCCCCACACTGCTCCCCCCCACACTGCTCCCCCCCACACTGCCCCCCATACTGCACCCCCCCACCCCCCACGCCGCCCCCCCCCCAGTGACCCCCCCACACTGCCCCCCCCACACTGCTTCCCCCCACTGTGCCCCCCCCCCCCCCCCCCCCCCAAGGCTGTGGGCTAACTCTGCTTGCTGCAGTACAGAGGGAGTGCTGCACTTCAGGGGTGCTGTCTGTCAGGTCTGAGGCCCTCTCAGCAAATGGCAGCGCAGGGGCAGGAACTTTGCTAGTTTTTATAACGGAGTACCTCTCTATCGTGGGCTCCCTCGGCCCACAGAACCGCCCCCACCCCCACCCCTCTCAGCCCATACGGAATATAGTTACCAAAAGAGAAAATGCTGGAAAATCTCAGCGGGTCTGGCAGCATCTGTAAGGAGAGAAAAGAGCTGACGTTTCGAGTCCAGATGACCCTTTGTCAAAGCGGTTATCTCTATAGTTACCTCTGGAACTCTAGGTCGATCCAGTCTGCTATTGATGATCTGTTTAGTCGAAAGAGAAATGTAATCCAAATAACATTTACACTCTGTTTACGTTTCTCCCTTTCTCCCTGCGCCCCCCCCCTCCGCGCCCCCCCCCCGCGCCCCCCCCACGCACCCCCCACGCACCTCCCCTCCGCGCCCTCCCCCTCTGCGCCCCCCCCTCCGCGCCCCCCCTCCGCGCCCCCCCTCCGCGCACCCCCCTCTCCGCGCAACCCCTCCGCGCAACCCCCCTCCACGCCCCCCCTCCGCACCCCCCCCTACGCGCCCCCCCCTCCACGCACCCCCCCCCGCGCCCCCCCCTCCGCGCACCCCCCCCTCCGCGCAACCCCTCCGCGCACCGCCCTCCGCGCCCCCCCCCCCACGCCCCCCCCTGCGCCCCCCCCACGCACCCCCCCTCCGCGCCCCCCCCTCCGCGCCCCCCCCTCCGCGCAACCCCCCTCCGCGCCCCCGCCCTCCGCGCCCCCCTCTCCGCACCCCCCCCTCCGCACCCCCCCTCCACGCACCCCCCCTCCACGCACCCCCCCCTCCACGCACCCCCCCTCCACGCACCCCCCCCTCCACGCACCCCCCCCTCCGCGCCCCCCCCCTCCGTGCCCCCCCTACACGCACCCCCCCTCCTCCGCGCCCCCCCTACACGCACCCCCCCTCCTCCGCGCCCCCCCCTCCCCCCTCCGCGCCCCCCCCTCCACGCCCCCCCCTCCACGCCCCCCCCTCCGCGCCCCCCCCTCCGCGCCCCCCCCTCCGCGCCCCCCCCCCCTCTGCGCCCCCCCCCCCTCTGCGCCCCCCCCCTCCGCGCCCCCCCCCTCCGCGCCCCTCCCTCCGCGCACCCCCCCTCCGCCCCCCCCCTCCGCGCCCCCCCCTCCGCCGCCCCCCGCGCCCCCCCCTCGCCCCCCCCTCCGCCGCCCCCCACGCCCCCCCCTCCGCACCCCCCCCTCCGCACCCCCCCCTCCGCACCCCCCCCCTCCGCGCACCCCCCCCTCCGCGCACCCCCCTCCGCGCCCCCCCCCCCCCCCCCCCCTGTGAAGGATCGATGCTAAACGACTGTTTTCCTGTTCAGAGATTTGGGAACAAGGGACACAGTCTCAGGATAAATGATCAGAGGAGGAGAGATTTCTTCACTTAGATTGTTTTGAATCTTCAGCATTCTCTCGAATTTGGTCGGTGAGTTTATTCATACGAATAATATTGAAGCAGAAGCTGGCCATTCGGCCCTTCAAGCCTGCTCTGCCATTCCATAAGGTGACCTGGTTGTGTTCCGTCTATTTCCTTTTGATTCCCTTTGCCTAACGAGAATCTGTCTAACACCCACCTTGAAAATATTCAGTGACCCCATTTCCACCACCTTCTGAGGCAAGTTTCAAAGTCGCACAACCCTCGGAGTGAAAATAATTCTCCTCGTCTCGGTCCTGAAAGGGCAACCCCTAATTTTAAAACTGCGCCCCCTCGTTCTGGACTCACCCACAAGAGGAAACATCCTTTCCACATCCACTTGGTCAGGAACATTCAGGACCTTATACACTTCAGTCAAGTCACCCCTCACTCTGCTAAACTCCAGTGGAAACAAGCCCAGCATTTCCTCATAAGACAACACACTCATTCCAGGTATCAATCCAGTGAACCGCCTCTGAACCTCCTCTAAGGTATTTACATCCTTCCTTAAATAAGGAGACCAAAACAGTTCACAGTATTCAAGTTGTGCTCCCACCAGTGCCTTGTATAACTCAACCAGAACATCCTGATTTTCACATTCAATTCCTCTTGTAATCAGTGAAACCATTCCATTCTTCTTATTTATTTGCTGCACCTGCAGACTAACTTTTTGTGACTCATGCACGATTGCACCCAGGTCCCTCTGCCTCTCGGCATTCTGCAAACTTCACAACTTCCCTCATTTCCCTCCATCTGCCAGATTTTTGCCCACTCACACAACCTATTAATATCCATCTGCAAACTATTAATGTCCCCTTCACAACATACTTTCCTACCTATCTTTGAGTCATCTGCAAATTTAACTGCCGCGCCTTCACTGCCCTTGTCTAAGTCACTGATTTGAATTGTAAAATGTTCTGGGTCCCAGCACAGACTCCTGAGGGACATCACTCACACACCTGCCAATAAATAAAGGACTCACCTGAAGAAGGGGCTCAGAGCCTCGAAAGCTTGTGTGGCTTTTGCTACCAAATAAACCTGTTGGACTTTAACCTGGTGTTGTTAAACTTCTTACAATAAATAAAGGACCCAGTGATGCACACTGTCTGTGTTGTGACAACCTGCCAACCTTCTATCTCTGCCAATAGGTTACCCCCCTCATCAGCAGCTTCTGTTTTCCACAGGAACCTTTGACGTGGCAACTTATCCAATCCCTTCTGGAAATCCAATTACGTTATGGCTGGAATTCTCCGGCCATTCATACCAACGGGATTCTCTGGTTCTGCTGCAGTGAAGGTGCTGACTCTCACTGGGGTACAGGGTCCCTCTCCTCTCCTGAAGGTGCTGACTCTCACTGGGGTACAGGGTTCCCCCTCCTCTCCTGAAGGTGCTGACTCTCACTGGGATACAGGGTCCCCCTCCTCTCCTGAAGGTGCTGACTCTCACTGGGGTGCAGGGTCCCTCTCCTCTCCCGAAGGTGCTGACTCTCACTGGGGTACAGGGTCTCCCTCTCCTCTCCCGAAGGTGCTGACTCTCATTGGGGTACAGGGTCCCCCTTTTCTCCTGAAGGTACTGACTCTCACTGGGGTACAGGGTCCCTCTCCTCTCCTGAAGGTGCTGAATCTCACTGGGGTACAGGTCCCCCTCCTCTCCCGAAGGTGCTGACTCTCACTGGGGTACAGGGTCCCTCTCCTCTCCCGAAGGTGCTGACTCTCACTGGGGTACAGGTCCCTCTCCTCTCCTGAAGGTGCTGACTCTCACTGGGGTACAGGGTCTCCCTCCTCTCCTGAAGGTGCTGACTCTCACTGGGGTACAGGGTCCCTCTCCTCTCCTGAAGGTGCTGACTCTCACTGGGGTACAGGGTCCCCCTCCCCCCTGAAGGTGCTGACTCTCACTGGGGTACAGGTCCCCCTCCTCTCCCGAAGGTGCTGACTCTCACTGGGGTACAGGGTCCCTCTCCTCTCCTGAAGGTGCTGACTCTCACTGGGGTACAGGGTCCCCCTCCCCCCTGAAGGTGCTGACTCTCACTGGGGTACAGGTCCCCCTCCTCTCCCGAAGGTGCTGACTCTCACTGGGGTACAGGGTCTCCCTCCTCTCCCGAAGGTGCTGACTCTCACTGGGGTACAGGGTCTCCCTCCTCTCCCGAAGGTGCTGACTCTCACTGGGGTACAGGGTCTCCCTCCTCTCCCGAAGGTGCTGACTCTCACTGGGGAGCCTGTAACTGTGGAGGAGGCAGGTTTAGTCGAGGTTTTCAAGCTAGAATTGGATCATTGTGTGAACAGGAGAGTGTGCTGGGTGACGGGGAGAAGCCAGGGGGTGACGGGGAGAAGCCAGGGGGTGACGGGGAGAAGCCAGGGGGTGACGGGGAGAAGCCAGGGGGTGACGGGGAGAAGCCAGGGAGTGACGGGGAGAAGCCAGGGGGTGACGGGGAGAAGCCAGGGAGTGACGGGGAGAAGCCAGGGGGTGACGGGGAGAAGCCAGGGAGTGACGGGGAGAAGCCAGGGGGTGACGGGGAGAAGCCAGGGAGTGGCAGCAGGTGAATTACTCCTCTCCGGGGGGGGGCAACACACAACATGATGGGTCGAAAGGTCTTTTCTGTGTAACATTCATTCTCTGATCTTACATTGTTTTAGTTTATTTATTAGTGTCACAAGTAGGCTTACATTAACACTGCAATTAAGTTACTGTGAAAATCCCCCAGTCGCCACACCCCGGCGCCTGTTCGGGTACACTGAGGGAGACTTTAGCATGGCCAATGCACCCTGACCAGCACGTCTTTCGGACTGTGGGAGGAAACCGGAGCACCCGGAGGAAACCCACGCAGACATGGGGAGAACGTGCAGCCTCCACACAGACAGTGACCCGAGGCCGGAATTGAACCCGGGTCCCTGGCGCTCTGAGGCAGCAGTGGCGAATTCACCATTGCTGAATTGTAATTCCCTGGACAGGAGAAGGATAGCTCAATGGAACTCGGTTCTGGGAGGTCAGGCTGGATTATTAGAGAAGGTTTTTACATCAATGTTGCATGTAAATATTTTCCATTCTAATGAAGTTGGTTGAAGGATAAATATCGATCGGCAGCTGGTTCCTCATCAAAACAGTGGCATCGAATCTTTACCTCAGATGTCTCAATTAAATAACCCATCCAAAAAACAGCAACTCTGACAGTACGGCACTCCCTCAGTACTGACCCTCTGACAGTGCGGCACTCCCTCAGCACTGACCCTCTGACAGTGCGGCACTCCCTCAGTACTGACCCTCTGACAGTGTGGCACTCCCTCAGCACTGACCCTCTGACAGTGTGGCACTCCCTCAGCACTGACCCTCTGACAGTGCGGCACTCCCTCAGTACTGACCCTCTGACAGTGCGGCACTCCCTCAGCACTGACCCTCTGACAGTGTGGCACTCCCTCAGCACTGACTCTCTGACAGTGCGGCACTCCCTCAGTACTGACCCTCTGACAGTGCGGCACTCCCTCAGTACTGACCCTCTGACAGTGGGGCACTCCCTCAGTACTGACCATCTGACAGTGCGGCACTCCCTCAGTACTGACCCTCTGACAGTGCGGCACTCCCTCAGTACTGACCCTCTGACAGTGCGGCACTCCCTCAGTACTGACCCGCTGACAGTGCGGCACTCCCTCAGTACTGACCCTCTGACAGTGCGGCACTCCCTCAGTACTGACCCGCTGACAGTGCGGCACTCCCTCAGTACTGACCCTCTGACAGTGCGGCACTCCCTCAGTACTGACCCTCTGACAGTGCGGCACTCCCTCAGTACTGACCCTCTGACAGTGCGGCACTCCCTCAGTACTGACCCTCTGACAGTGCGGCACTCCCTCAGCACTGACCCTCTGACAGTGCGGCACTCCCTCAGTACTGACCCTCTGACAGTGCGGCACTCCCTCAGCACTGACCCTCTGACAGTGCGGCACTCCCTCAGTACTGACCCTCTGACAGTGCGGCACTCCCTCAGCACTGACCCTCTGACAGTGCGGCACTCCCTCAGTACTGACCCTCTGACAGTGCGGCACTCCCTCAGTACTGACCCTCTGACAGTGCGGCACTCCCTCAGCACTGACCCTCTGACAGTGCGGCACTCCCTCAGTACTGACCCTCTGACAGTGCGGCACTCCCTCAGTACTGACCCTCTGACAGTGCGGCACTCCCTCAGTACTGACCCTCTGACAGTGCGGCACTCCCTCAGTACTGACCCTCTGACAGTGCGGCACTCCCTCAGCACTGACCCTCTGACAGTGCGGCACTCCCTCAGTACTGACCCTCTGACAGTGCGGCACTCCCTCAGCACTGACCCTCTGACAGTGCGGCACTCCCTCAGTACTGCACAGGCAGTGTCTGCCTGAATTCCATGTTCAGGTTCGCAGAGTAGGGATTGGACCCACAATCCTCTGACACGGGGGTGAGAGAGGGAGAGGGAATGCCACCCTCAGAGCCACGGCAGGCGCTGAGATAAAGTGAATGGATTATCAATAACATGGACTCGAACAGACTGGAATTGCCATGTTATCGTGTAAAGAGCCTATAATTATCCCACAGTGTTGATTCTCAGCCTGTAATTCAGTTTTAATGTGTAACCAACGCCTTGCAAAATTAACTTAGCTTGTGGAACCTGTGTTTGAGATGGAATGTTGGTGAGTCTATATTTTCTTTGGGGTTTAGCTACACCTGCTCTCCCACACATACCTGCAAACAGCTGCCAATAGCCACGGAGCCCGGCCAGGTCTGGCTCAATGGGTGGCATCCTTTCCGCAGCTATAGCTTCCTGCATCATGCCCAAGAAATCAGCACACCATCCAGGCTGGCAGTCCGACTGTGGTACCATGGCAGCGCCACACAGTCAGAGGGTCAGTGCTGAGGGAGTGCCACACAGTCAGAGGGTCAGTGCTGAGGGAGTGCCGCACTGTCAGAGGGTCAGTACTGAGGGAGTGCCACACTGTCAGAGGGTCAGTACTGAGGGAGTGCCGCACTGTCAGAGGGTCAGTACTGAGGGAGTGCCGCACTGTCAGAGGGTCAGTACTGAGGGAGTGCCGCACTGTCAGAGGGTCAGTACTGAGGGAGTGCTGCACTGTCAGAGGGTCAGTACTGAGGGAGTGCCGCACTGTCAGAGGGTCAGTACTGAGGGAGTGCCACACAGTCAGAGGGTCAGTACTGAGGGAGCGCTGCACTGTCAGAGGGTCAGTGCTGAGGGAGTGCCGCACTGTCAGAGGGTCAGTGCTGAGGGAGTGCTGCACTGTCAGAGGGTCAGTGCTGAGGGAGTGCCGCACTGTCAGAGGGTCAGTACTGAGGCAGTGCCACACAGTCAGAGGGTCAGTACTGAGGGAGTGCCGCACTGTCAGAGGGTCAGTGCTGAGGGAGTGCCGCACTGTCAGAGGGTCAGTGCTGAGGGAGTGCTGCACTGTCAGAGGGTCAGTGCTGAGGGAGTGCCGCACTGTCAGAGGGTCAGTACTGAGGCAGTGCCACACAGTCAGAGGGTCAGTACTGAGGGAGTGCCGCACTGTCAGAGGGTCAGTGCTGAGGGAGTGCCGCACTGTCAGAGGGTCAGTGCTGAGGGAGTGCTGCACTGTCAGAGGGTCAGTACTGAGGGAGTGCCGCACTGTCAGAGGGTCAGTACTGAGGGAGTGCTGCACTGTCAGAGGGTCAGTACTGAGGGAGTGCTGCACTGTCAGGGGGTCAGTACTGAGGGAGTGCTGCACTGTCAGGGGGTCAGTACTGAGGCAGTGCCACACAGTCAGAGGGTCAGTACTGAGGGAGTGCCGCACTGTCAGGGGGTCAGTACTGAGGGAGTGCTGCACTGTCAGGGGGTCAGTACTGAGGGAGTGCCGCACTGTCAGAGGGTCAGTGCTGAGGGAGTGCTGCACTGTCAGAGGGTCAGTGCTGAGGGAGTGCTGCACTGTCAGAGGGTCAGTACTGAGGGAGTGCCGCACTGTCAGAGGGTCAGTACTGAGGGAGTGCTGCACTGTCAGAGGGTCAGTACTGAGGGAGTGCTGCACTGTCAGAGGGTCAGTACTGAGGGAGTGCCGCACTGTCAGAGGGTCAGTACTGAGGGAGTGCCGCACTGTCAGAGGGTCAGTACTGAGGGAGCGCTGCACTGTCAGAGGGTCAGTACTGAGGGAGTGCTGCACTGTCAGAGGGTCAGTACTGAGGGAGTGCTGCACTGTCAGAGGGTCAGTACTGAGGGAGTGCCGCACTGTCAGAGGGTCAGTACTGAGGGAGTGCTGCACTGTCAGAGGGTCAGTGCTGAGGGAGTGCTGCACTGTCAGAGGGTCAGTGCTGAGGGAGTGCTGCACTGTCAGAGGGTCAGTACTGAGGGAGTGCTGCACTGTCAGAGGGTCAGTGCTGAGGGAGTGCTGCACTGTCAGAGGGTCAGTACTGAGGGAGTGCCGCACTGTCAGAGGGTCAGTACTGAGGGAGTGCTGCACTGTCAGAGGGTCAGTACTGAGGGAGTGCTGCACTGTCAGAGGGTCAGTACTGAGGGAGTGCCGCACTGTCAGAAGGTCAGTGCTGAGGGAGTGCTGCACTGTCAGAGGGTCAGTGCTGAGGGAGTGCCGCACTGTCAGAGGGTCAGTACTGAGGGAGTGCCGCACTGTCAGAGGGTCAGTGCTGAGGGAGTGCTGCACTGTCAGAGGGTCAGTACTGAGGGAGTGCTGCACTGTCAGAGGGTCAGTGCTGAGGGAGTGCTGCACTGTCAGAGGGTCAGTGCTGAGGGAGTGCTGCACTGTCAGAGGGTCAGTGCTGAGGGAGTGCTGCACTGTCAGAGGGTCAGTGCTGAGGGAGTGCTGCACTGTCAGAGGGTCAGTCCTGAGGGAGTGCCACACTGTCAGACGGTCAGTACTGAGGGAGTGCCGCACTGTCAGAGGGTCAGTGCTGAGGGAGTGCTGCACTGTCAGAGGGTCAGTGCTGAGGGAGTGCTGCACTGTCAGAGGGTCAGTGCTGAGGGAGTGCTGCACTGTCAGAGGGTCAGTGCTGAGGGAGTGCTGCACTGTCAGAGGGTCAGTCCTGAGGGAGTGCCACACTGTCAGAGGGTCAGTCCTGAGGGAGTGCCACACTGTCAGAGGGTCAGTGCTGAGGGAGTGCCGCACTGTCAGAGGGTCAGTACTGAGGGAGTGCCGCACTGTCAGAGGGTCAGTACTGAGGGAGTGCTGCACTGTCAGAGGGTCAGTACTGAGGGAGTGCCGCACTGTCAGAGGGTCAGTACTGAGGGAGTGCTGCACTGTCAGAGGGTCAGTACTGAGGGAGTGCCGCACTGTCAGACGGTCAGTACTGAGGGAGTGCCGCACTGTCAGAGGGTCAGTACTGAGGGAGTGCCGCACTGTCAGAGGGTCAGTACTGAGGGAGTGCCGCACTGTCAGAGGGTCAGTACTGAGGGAGTGCTGCACTGTCAGAGGGTCAGTCCTGAGGGAGTGCCACACTGTCAGAGGGTCAGTCCTGAGGGAGTGCCACACTGTCAGAGGGTCAGTGCTGAGGGAGTGCCGCACTGTCAGAGGGTCAGTACTGAGGGAGTGCCGCACTGTCAGAGGGTCAGTACTGAGGGAGTGCTGCACTGTCAGAGGGTCAGTACTGAGGGAGTGCCGCACTGTCAGAGGGTCAGTACTGAGGGAGTGCCGCACTGTCAAGAGTACTATGTTTTGGATCTCTCAGTTTGATTGGAGAAGGTCCCACAGCCACAGATTGAGGGTGGGATTTGTCCCTCTTGTCCTGAGGCTAATATCTACACAAAGAAAATTACAGCACAGGAACAGGCCCTTCGGCCCCCCCAAGCCTGCACCGACCATGCTGCCCGACTTAACTAAAACCCCCTACCCTTCCAGGGACCAGTACTGAGGGAGTGCTGCACTGTCAGAGGGTCAGTGCTGAGGGAGTGCCGCACTGTCAGACGGTCAGTACTGAGGGAGTGCCGCACTGTCAGAGGGTCAGTACTGAGGGAGTGCCGCACTGTCAGAGGGTCAGTACTGAGGGAGTGCCGCACTGTCAGACGGTCAGTACTGAGGGAGTGCCCTCTATTCCCATCCTATTCATGTATTTGTGAAGACGCCCCTTAAAACTCACTCCCGTATCTGCTTCCACTCCCTCCCCTGGCAGCGAGTTCCAGGCACCCACTACTCTCTGTGTAAAAAATCTGCCTCGTACACCTCCTTTAAACCTTGCCCCTCACACCTTAAACCTGTGCCCCCGAGTAATTGACTCTTCCACCCTGGGAAAAAGCTTCTGCCTATCCACTCTGTCCACTCCCCTCATAAATCAACCAAATTCAGTAAAAAAACCCGAACAATCACATCATTATAATGGGATCTTGCTGTGCAAGAACTGGCTGCCAATTTCCTCCCTCAGCAGAATGACTGCATTTCAGATTATATTTGTTTAATTGGTGATTATGTGGGGATGCCCTGGTCAGACTGGCTTGTGATCAAGGTGCAGAGTGTGTGGTCTGTAGACATGCATTAGCCCGGGACGCTGTAGACAGTGTTAAACAGTTTACAGGGTGTTCTGGTCACAGTTGTACAGCGACCCCTTGTCACTCAGCAACAACACAGCACCGCCTGTTCCTGCCTGTGTAACGTGCCTCATTTCTGCTATACCTTGGTAGGCACTGCCACCTGCTGTCGGCCATTAGCAATTGCTGCAGGGCTGCCTCACAGAGGCCAAACATCCCAAACCACACAACATTTAGAGACAGGGAAGTTTCTACCTCTTTGCTCAGAGCCCCTGGTGAGAAGAACAACCTTCCTCTCAATTTATCAGCAAGATAAGATGGGTGGCACAGTGGTTAGCACGGCTGCCTCACAGCGCCAGGGACCCGGGTTCAATTCCTGCCTTGGGACAATGTCTGTGCGGAGTTTACACATTCTCCCCGTGTCTGCGTGGGTTTCCTTCGGGTGCTCCGGTTTCCTCCCACAGTCCGAAAGATGTGCGGGTTAGGTGGATTGACTCGAACAGGTGCCGGAGTGTGGCGACTAGGGGAATTTCACAGTAACTTCATTGCAGTGTTAATGTAAGCCTATTTGTGACACTGATAAATAAACTTTAAGTGGGTGGAGCCTGGGGTAAGATGCTCTTTCAGAAAGGCAGTACAGGCTCGATGGGCCAAATGGCCTCTCTCTGCACTGTAGTGATTCTGTGATATTTGACGGCTCCAGATCATTCCAGAGGTTCAGGGAGGGAGGAGGAGGAGGAGGTTAAATGGGGAAGGTTGTGCAGAGATTTGCCAGGTCTCATTGGGCTAAATGGCCTGTTTTTGTCCGACAACAGCCAATCATTCTCCAAGGTCCTTCAGACACTAAATGACGTGGGGAGAGGCCGGCAGGACGTGCAGGAACCAGCGAAAAACAGTCAGAACTGCCCTCAAACAGACAACCCACAAGGGTGGGTGACAAAGACCCCATGGCAGAGGAGCAGAGGAGAATTCACCCCAGAGACCTGGCTCGATGAATATCCCAGCACCAAGAGCCCACAAAACAAATTCTCTGCTCATCGTCACATTGCTGCTTCTGGGATCTTGCTGTGCACTACTGCATTTTCACCACCACCAACAGTGACTACACTTCAAAAAGTATTTCATTGGCTGTAAAACATTTCGGGAAGTCATGAGTTGCAAAATGCAGATAAATGCAGAATAATTATTTTTCAGAATTCAGTCAGAGTCTCCACATCTCACCGTTATCCATCTCCCTCACCTCTGCCGTCCTCGGAATTCCTGCAGGAAAGAGCAGTAATATATACAATGGGCACAAAACAGGGCATCGCTTAACACTACAGCTCTGTGCCAAGAGAATTGTATTCTCATCAATGGATATCAGTGCCAGAGAACGCCGGGCCCCATCAAACCCCCCAGGACAGGTACAGCAAGGGGTTAGATACAGAGTTAAGCTCTCTCTACACTGTCCCCATCAAACACTCCCAGGACAGGTACAGCACGGGGTTAGATACAGAGTTAAGCTCTCTCTACACTGTCCCCATCAAACACTCCCAGGACAGGTACAGCACAGGGTTAGATACAGAGTTAAGCTCCCTCTACACTGTCCCCATCAAACACTCCCAGGACAGGTACAGCAAGGGGTTAGATACAGAGTTAAGCTCCCTCTACACTGTCCCCATCAAACACTGCCAGGACAGGTACAGCACAGGGTTAGATACGGAGTAAAGCTCCCTCTACACCGACCCCATCAGGCACTCCGAAGACAGGTACAGCACACGGTGAGATACAGAGTGATGTTCCCCCTGCACTGTCCCCATCAAACATTCCCAGGACGGGTACAGCATGGGCTTAGATACAGTGTAAAGCTCCCTCTACACAGTCCCCATCAAACTCTCCCATGACAGGCACAGTACAGGGTTAGATACAGACTAAAGCTCCCTCTACAATGTCCCCATCAAACACTCCCAGGACAGCTACAGCACGGGATTAGATACAGAGTAAAGCTCCCTCTACACTGTCCCCATCAAACACTCGCAGGACAGGTACAGCATGGGCTCAGATACAGTGTAAAGCTCCCTCTACACAGTCCCCATCAAACTCTCCCAGGACAGGCACAGCACAGGGTTGGATACAGAGTAAAGCTCCCTCTACACGGTCCCCATCAAACATTCCCAGGACAGGTACAACACGGGGTTAGATACAGAGTAAAGTTTCGTCCACACTGTCCCCATCAAACACTCCCAGGACAGGTACAGCACGGGGCTAGATACAGAGTAAAGCTCCCTCTACACTGTCCCCATCAAACACTCCCAGGACACGTACAGCACGGGGTTAGATACAGAGTAAAGCTCCCTCTACACTGTCCCCCATCAAACACTCCCAGGACAGGTACAGCACGGGGCTAGATAGAGAGTAAAGCTCTCTCTCTACACTTTCCCCATCAAACACTCCCAGGACAGGTACAGCACGGGGTTAGATACAGAGTAAAGCTCCCTCTACACTGTCCCCCATCAAACACTCCCAGGACAGGTACAGCACGGGGTTAGATACAGAGTAAAGCTCCCTCTACACTGTCCCCATCAAACACTCCCAGGACAGGTACAGCACGGGGTTAGATACAGAGTAAAGCTCCCTCTACACTGTCCTCATCAAACACTCCCAGGACAGGTACAGCACGGGGTTAGATACAGAGTAAAGCTCCCTCTACACTGTCCCCATCAAACACTCCCAGGACAGGTACAGCACGGGGTTAGATACAGAGTAAAGCTCCCTCTACACTGAACCCCATCAAACACTCCCAGGACAGGAACAGCACAGGGTTAGATACAGAGTAAAGCTCCCTCTACACTATCCCCCATCAAACACTCCCAGGACAGGAACAGCACAGGGTTAGGTACAGAGTAAAGCTCCCTCTACACTGTCCCCCATCAAACACTCCCAGGACAGGTACAGCACAGGGTTAGATACAGAGTAAAGCTCCCTCTACACTGTCCCCCATCAAACACTCCCAGGACAGGTACAGGACGGGGTTAGATACAGAGTAATGCTCCTTCTGCACTGTCCCCCATCAAACACTCCCAGGACAGGTACAGGACGGGGTTAGATACAGAGTAAAGCTCCCTCTACACTGTCCCCCATCAAACACTCCCAGGACAGGTACAGGACGGGGTTAGATACAGAGTAAAGCTCCCTCTACACTGTCCCCCATCAAACACTCCCAGGACAGGTACAGGACGGGGTTAGATACAGAGTAAAGCTCCCTCTGCACTGTCCCCATCAAACACTCCCAGGACAGGGACAGCACGGGGTTAGATACAGAGTAATGCTCCTTCTACACTGTCCCCCATCAAACACTCCCAGGACAGGTACAGCACGGGGTTAGATACAGAGTAAAGCTCCCTCTACACTGTCCCCCATCAAACACTCCCAGGACAGGTACAGCACGGGGTTAGATACAGAGTAAAGCTCCCTCTACACTGTCCCCCATCAAACACTCCCAGGACAGGTACAGCACAGGGTTAGATACAGAGTAAAGCTCCCTCTACACTGTCCCCCATCAAACACTCCCAGGACAGGTACAGCACGGGGTTAGATACAGAGTAAAGCTCCCTCTACACTGTCCCCCATCAAACACTCCCAGGACAGGTACAGCACGGGGTTAGATACAGAGTAAAGCTCCCTCTACACTGTCCCCCATCAAACACTCCCAGGACAGGTACAGCACGGGGTTAGATACAGAGTAAAGCTCCCTCTACACTGTCCCCCATCAAACACTCCCAGGACAGGTACAGCACGGGGTTAGATACAGAGTAAAGCTCCCTCTACACTGTCCCCCATCAAACACTCCCAGGACAGGTACAGCACGGGGTTAGATACAGAGTAAAGCTCCCTCTACACTGTCCCCCATCAAACACTCCCAGGACAGGTACAGCACTGGGTTAGATACAGAGTAAAGCTCCCTCTACACTGTCCCCATCAAACACTCCCAGGACAGGTACAGCACAGGGTTAGATACAGAGTAAAGCTCCCTCTACACTGTCCCCATCAAAGACTCCCAGGACAGGTACAGGACGGGGTTAGATACAGAGTAAAGCTCCTTCTACACTGTCCCCATCAAACACTCCCAGGACAGGTACAGCACAGGGTTAGATACAGAGTAAAGCTCCCTCTACACTGTTCCCATCAAACACTCCCAGGACAGGTACAGGACGGGGTTAGATACAGAGTAAAGCTCCCTCTACACTGTCCCCCATCAAACACTCCCAGGACAGGTACAGCACGGGGTTAGATACAGAGTAAAGCTCCCTCTACACTGTCCCCCATCAAACACTCCCAGGACAGGTACAGGACGGGGTTAGATACAGAGTAATGCTCCTTCTGCACTGTCACAATGCTAATACAAATGCATGTATGTTCTTTTTTTTTTGCTGTCTCTATTTTTGAGTCATTTTTGACTC
Source organism: Mustelus asterias (assembly GCF_964213995.1). Classification (NCBI taxonomy): domain Eukaryota; kingdom Metazoa; phylum Chordata; class Chondrichthyes; order Carcharhiniformes; family Triakidae; genus Mustelus; species Mustelus asterias. The sequence continues at coordinate 156,358,451 of NC_135803.1, read as the reverse complement.
TCCCACTCTCCCATTCCTTTAGTCCTGATTCTTACCCGGTGATGTCCATCGCCCAGATTGAAACTTGAGCTCTCAGCCTCTACAGAGAGAAAGGAACAACATTCAGGTCAGCTGCATTGTGGCTGAAATTTGCAGAATACGAGGAACATTGCAGAGCCAAGATGAACCTGGTGAACCTTTATTAACTCAGAGTAGCTTCTGGGACAGGAGATGACCATTCAGCCCTGTGCAAGGTCTATGAAAGAACTATCCCATTCGTCCCAATTCCCACTGCACTTTCCGACAAAGCTTTCCTCTTCAAGTGTTTGTCAAACAGCGCTCCCACGGAGGGCAGGTGGTGGGGCAGTGGGTATTTTAACTGGACGGGAAATGCAAGGAGCCAGGGGATAATTTCCTGCTTCAAATCCCAGAACAGCAGATGGTGACATTGAAATGAAACCATTACTGATTGTCATAAAAAACCAATCAAATTTATTAATCTACTCCAGAATGTTCACTGATCTACTCCAGAATATTCACTAATATGGGTAGAGCTCAGGAATAGGAAGGGTGTAGTCACAATGTTGGGGGTTTACTATAGGCTACCCAACTGCCAGTGGGAGATTGAGGAACAGATATGTCGGCAGATTTTGGCAAGGTGCAAAAGTACAGGATTGTTGTGGTGGGAGATTTTAATTTCTCCTATATTGACTGGGACTCACTTAGTGCTAGGGGTGTGGATGGGACAGAGTTTGTAAGGAGCATCCAGGAGGGCTTCCTGAAACAGTATGTAGATAGTCCAACTAGGGAAGGGGCCATACTGGACCTGGTATTGGGGAATGAGCCTGGCCAGGTGGTCGATGTTTCAGTAGGGGAGCAGTTCGGGAACAGTGACCACAATTCAGTAAGCTTTAAGGTACTGATGGATAAAGATAAGTGTAGTCCTCAAGTTAAGGTGCTAAATTGGGGGAAGGCTAATTACAACAATATTAAGCAGGAACTGAAGAATGTAGATTGGGGGCAGATGTTTGAGGGCAAATCAACATCTGGCATGTGGGAGGCTTTCAAGTGTAAGTTGATAGGGATTCAGGACCGGCACATTCCTGTAAGGATGAAGGATAAGTATGGCAAGCTTTGGGAACCTTGGATAATGAGAGATTTTATGAGCCTAGTCAAATAGAAAAAGGAAGCATTTGTCAAAGCGAGGAGACTGGGAACACATGAAGCAAGTGTGGAATACAAGGAAAGTAGAAAGAAACTTAAGCAAGGAGAAAGAAGAACTAAAAGGGGTCATGAAAAAGCATTGGCCAGCAGGATTAAGGAAAATCCCAAGGCTTTTTATACATATATAAAGAGCAAGAGGGTAGCCAGGGAGAGGGTTGGCCCACTCAAGGACAAGGGAGGGAATCTATGTGTGGAGCAGAGGAAATGGGCGAGGTATTAAATGAGTACTTTGCGTCAGTATTCACCAAAGAGAAGGACTTGGTGGATGATGAATCTGGGAAAGGGTGTGTAGATAGTTTGAGTCATGTTGAGATCAAAAAGGAGGAGGTATTGGGGTTCTTGAGAAATATCAAGTTAGACAAGTCTCCAGGGCCTGATGGGATATACCCCAGAATACTGAGAGAGGCAAGGGAGAAAATTGCTGGGGCCTTGAGAGAAATCTTTGTATCCTCACTGGCTACAGGGGAGGTCCCAGAGGATTGAAGAATAGCCAATGTTGTTCCTTTGTTTAAGAAGGGTAGCAAGAATAATCCAGGTAATTACAGGCCGGTGAGCCTTACATCAGTGGTAGGGAAATTATTGGAGAGGATTCTTCGAGACAGGATTTATTCCCACTTGGAAATAAGTGGACGTATTAGTAAGAGGCAACATGGTTTTGTGAAGGGGAGGTCGTGTCTCACGAACTTGATCGAGTTTTTCGAGGAAGTGATGAAGATGATTGATGAGGGTAGGGCAGTGGATGTTGTCGACATGAACTTCAGTAAGGCCTTTGACAAGGTCCCTCATGGCAGACTGGTGCAGAAGGTGAAGTCGCCTGGGATCAGAGGTGAGCTGGCAATGTGGATACAGAACTGGCTCGGTCAAAGAAGACAGAGGGTAGCAGTGGAAGGGTGTGTGTCGAATGGAGGGCTGTGACAAGTGGTGTCCCTCAGGGATCAGTGCTGGGACCTTTGCTGTTTGTAATTTATATAAATGATTTGAAGGAAAATGTAACTGGATTGATTGGTAAGTTTGCGGACGACACAAAGGTTGGTGGATTTGCGGATAGCGATGAGGACCATCAGAGGATACAGCCGGATACCGATCAGTTGGAGACTTGGGCGGAGAGATGGCAGATGGAGTTTAATCCGGACAAATGTGAGGTAATGCATTTTGGAAGGTCTAATCCAGATAGGAAATATACAGTAAATGGCAGAACCCTGAGGAGTATTGATAGGCAAAGGGATCTGGGTGTACAGGTACACAGGTCACTGAAAGTGGCAATGCAGGTGGAGAAGGTAGTCAAGAAGGCATACGGCATGCTTGCCTTCATCGGCCGGGGTATTGAGTTTTAAAATTGGCAAGTCATGTTGCCGCTTTATAGAACCTTAGTTAGGCCGCACTTGGAATATAGTGTTCAATTCTGGTCGCCACACTACCAGAAGGATGTGGAGGCTTTGGAGAGGGTACAGAAAAGATTTACCAGGATGTTGCCTGGTATGGAGGGCATTAGCTATGAGGAGATTTTTTTACACAGAGGGTGGTGGGTGCCTGGAACGCGTCGCCGGGGAAGGTAGTGGAAGCGAATACGATAGTGACTTTTAAGGGGCATCTGGACAAGTACATGAATAGGATGGGAATAGAGGGATACGGTCCCCGGAAGGGTTAGGGGTTTTAGTTAAGTCGGACAGCATGGTTGGTGCAGGCTTGGAGGGCCGAAGGGCCTGTTCCTGTGCTGTAATTTTCCTTGTACTTTGTTCTTCTCTGTTAATCTACTCCAGAATCTTCACTCATCTACTCCAGAAAGTTCACTAATCCATTCCAGAATGTCACTAATCTACTCCAGAATGTTCACTAATCTACTCCAGAATGTCACTAATATACTCCAGAATGTTCACTAATCTACTCCAGAATGTCACTAATCTACTCCAGAATGTCACTAATCTACTCCAGAATGTTCACTAATCTACTCCAGAATGTCACTAATCTACTCCAGAATGTCACTAATCTACTCCAGAATGTTACTAATCTACTCCAGAATGTTCACTAATCTACTCCAGAATGTTCACTAATCTACTCCAGAATGTCACTAATCTACTCCAGAATGTCACTAATCTACTCCAGAATGTTCACTAATCTACTCCAGAATGTCACTAATCTACTCCAGAATGTTCATTAATCTACTCCAGAATATTAAATTCCCTCTGAAATGATCTCTCAAGCCATTCAGTTCATGGGTGTTTAGGACTGATGTCATAGTCCCAGCATCACTACACTCAGTCACAGAGACTGGATTCTCCACCGTTGGACCTGTCCGCGACTCTGTGCGCAGGCTGGAGTTTATAATCCAGGCTGATAATCCTCTGATTTCCACCAATCCCGCTCCAGCAAATGGAGTATTGGCTGAGCGACATATTCTCCATTCTCATTGACAACGGGGTGGGGGGGCCAGTGACAAGATTGGAGAATCTGCCAAGAGTGAGAGGAGGGCGAGGTAAGGGTGGAGTTAGGGGTGGGGAGGGGAAGGGAAGGGAGAACAGGGTGAGGTAGGGGGTGGGGTTTGAGAGGGTGAGGCAGCGAGGGGTGAGAGGGTGAGGGGAGCATGGGGTGAGGGGAGAGTGACAGATGAGGATCAGCAGGGACCACACATTCTCAAACAGAAGGTGTGAGATTCAAATCTCATTCCAGAACCTTCAGCACCATAATCCAGACTATCATTCCCACTTCAATACTGAGGGAGTGCTGCACTGTCCAGGGGCTTCCCTTTCAATGTCATCTTCAAAATGGGCCTCAGGTGCACAGGACACCCCCAAACACTCCCAGGACAGGTACCGCACGGGGTTGGATGCAGAGTAAAGCTCCCTCTACACTGTCCCCATCAAACACTCCTAGGACAGGTACAGCACGGGGTTAGATACAGAGTAATGCTCCCTCTACACTGTCTCCCATCAAACACTCCCAGGACAGGTACAGCACGGGGTTAGATACAGAGTAATGCTTCCTCTACATTGTCCCCATCAAACACAGTAAGTAGTTTAACAACACCAGGTTAAAGTCCAACAGGTTTATTTGGTAGCAAAAGCCACACAAGCTTTCGGAGCTCTTGTGTGGCTTTTGCTACCAAATAAACCTGTTGGACTTTAACCTGGTGTTGTTAAACTTCTTACTGTGTTTACCCCTGTCCAACGCCGGCATCTCCACATCATGCCCATCAAACACTCCCAGGACAGGTACAGCACGGGGTTAGATACAGAGTAAAGCTCCCTCTACACTGTCCCCCATCAAACACTCCCAGGACAGGTACAGCACGGGGTTAGATACAGAGTAAAGCTCCCTCTACACTGTCTCCATTAAACACTCCCAGGACAGGTACAGCACGGGGTTCGATACAGAGTAAAGCTCCCTCTACACTGTCCCCCATCAAACACTCCCAGGACAGGTACAGCACAGGGTTAGATACAGAGTAAAGCTCCCTCTACACTGTCCCCATCAAACGCTCCCAGGACAGGTACAGCACGGGGTTAGATACAGAATAAAGCTCCCTCTACACTGTCCCCATCAAACACTCCCAGGACAGGTACAGCACGGGGTTCGATACAGAGTAAAGCTCCCTCTACACTGTCCCCCATCAAACACTCCCAGGACAGGTACAGCACAGGGTTCGATACAGAGTAAAGCTCCCTCTACACTGCCCCATCAAACACTCCCAGGACAGGTACAGCACAGGGTTAGATACAGAGTAAAGCTCCCTCTACACTGTCCCCATCAAACACTCCCAGGACAGGTACAGCACAGGGTTAGATACAGAGTAAAGCTCCCTCTACACTAATGAAGCAGCAGTATAATATGAAGGGTACCATTCTTAGCAGTGTAGAGGATCAGAAGGACCTTGGGGTCCGGGTCCATAGGACTCTTAAATCGGCCTCGCAGGTGGAGGATGCGGTCAAGAAGGCGTACGGCGTACTGGCCTTCATTAATCGAGGGATTGAGTTTAGGAGTCGGGAGATAATGCTGCAGCTTTATAGGACCCTGGTTAGACCCCACTTGGAGTACTGCGCGCAGTTCTGGTCACCTCATTACAGGAAAGATGTTGAAGCCATTGAAAGGGTGCAGAGGAGATTTACAAGGATGTTGCCTGGATTGGGGGGCATGCCTTATGAGGATAGGTTGAGGGAGCTTGGTCTCTTCTCCCTGGAGAGACGAAGGATGAGAGGTGACCTGATAGAGGTTTACAAGATGTTGAGAGGTCTGGATAGGGTAGACTCTCAGAGGCTATTTCCAAGGGCTGAAATGGTTGCTACGAGAGGACACAGGTTTAAGGTGCTGGGGGGTAGGTACAGAGGAGATGTCAGGGGTAAGTTTTTCACTCAGAGGGTGGTGGGTGAGTGGAATCGGCTGACGTCGGTGGTGGTGGAGGCAAACTCGTTGGGGTCTTTTAAGAGACTTCTGGATGAGTACATGGGATTTAATGGGATTGAGGGCTATAGATAGGCCTAGAGGTAGGGATATGATCGGCGCAACCTGTGGGCCGAAGGGCCTGTTTGTGCTGTGGCTTTCTATGTTCTATGTTCTAATGTAAACAAAAAAACAGAAAGTGCTGGAAACGATCAGCAGGTCTGGCGACATCAGTAGAGAGAGAAGCAGAGTTTAATTAGTGGGACTTAACCCAATTAATATTTTATACACTCATTATCTATTTGAACAACATCTGCCAACTTTGCACTGAGGATGAAACCACTGCGAGCTTGGCCCACGTGTTCTCAAACACACATTCCCCCTGACCTGGGCAGGTAGCCCCCATCCCAGAGATGGAAACACATCGCTGTTCCCTGTTCCACATCGAGGATAATATTGTCCCTTAACGTTCTGCTCACCAGCCTCTGACGATTTTGTCTTCGATTCCTAAACAGGGAGGAGAATACTTTCAGTCAGTCCACTGTGTAAACGTGATGCATTTATATAGCACCTAATGTGTAGAGAAAACAACCCGAGACCCCCTCGGACGGACATATTAACACAGAGCTACAGAAGGAGATATTTAGAAACATGATCACAAACTTGCTCAGAGATTTTAAGGTGTTTCTTAGAAGGAGCAGAGATGGATCGAGTGGTAGAGAGTTTAGGGAGTGGATTCCAGAGGTTGGTGCCCCAGACAGCTGAAGGCTCGGCTGCCCGTGGTGGAGTGATTAAAACGAAGGATGTCTTAGTGACGGTGTGGATGAGTTGGAAAGTCCATCTGTAATGCAAATATGATACCTGAAATATGTCCTCAGAGGGTAGCGCCCCTCATCACATTCCCTTTATTTACAAACTTGTCCCCACTCCTCAGAATGCTTCAGGTACAGAGTCAGAATCCGGAGTGTTAGTCGCCCTGACACTCCTCAATCTATAAACACAGGTGATACTCTGATTGGATAGGCAATCATTGCCTCAATTCTCCTCAATAGGCAATCATTGCCCCGTGCTGTACCTCAATCAGGGAGCTCATACTCCAAACAGCCAATCTCATGAGCCTCGCTGAGGGCATTACAACACCCAGGTGCCACACAGTCTGATTCAGCCCCAGGCAGGTGCCAGGGAGAGGGATGGAGTTGGCGGGTCAGGAACAGAATTTGGAGTGGGGGCTGAAAACAATTACTTCGGTCCTCCCAATGTTTAATTGCAGGAAATTTATGTTCATCCAGCAACTGGACATCAGACAAGCAGTCCGATGATTGAGGGATGGTGGTGATGAGACAGAATTGGGGGCCTCGCGGCATTGACATGGGAAAGAACACCATGTTTTCTGATGGTATCACCTATGGGTAGCAGGTGGGTGAGAATGGGAAGGGGCCGGGGTAGATCTCGGGGGCTGCCAGAGATAACGGTGAAGGAGCAGGAAGAGAAGTCATTGGTGGCCATGATTAGGTTGATAAGAATGGAAGCAGGTGGGAGTAGTCACAGCCGGCTGGGTAACGGAGAGTGTTACAATTCCACTGGTTTTACGACCTGACAACTCAGATCCCAGGGTGGAAGCTGACTTTATTGATCCTTGTGTTTATTTTTTTCTTTTGAAACGAGGGAGGCGACTGAACAGCTGATAAACGTTTAATAAGAGAATAAAACAAGGGAAGATTAACTATTTTACACTATTCCTTCACCCCACTAACTTTTACAAACAGATACCGATTTGTAAGGATAACACAAGTTACTCAATCTACCTTCCATTCTAATGTTCTCTGGACTCTCTACTCCTCTGTCTCAACAGGATCTGTTCCAGATTCTTTCTCCTTTTCCCTTGCCTGAGCTGTCACCTCGGGGCGTTTTCCTGTCCCTCCCTGGTTTTTGGAACATGTTCCTTGAATTTGGGACTTGTCTCCTGTCCCTTTGCATTGTCCTGCCGCTTCTGAACACTACTTTCAGCTGAACTAAAGCTGCTTTTGCTGACTCTGGGCCTCTGGTTACCAGGCAACAGCATAGTTTTAGTTGGGATGGCGCAGTGGGTTAGCACTGCTGCCTCACAGCGCCAGGGACCCGGGTTCGATTCCCGGCTTGGGTCACTGTCTGTGCAGAGTCTGCACGTTCTCCCCGTGTCTGCGTGGGTTTCCTCCGGGTGCTCCGGTTTCCTCCCACACTCCAAAGATGTGCAGGTTAGGTGGATTGGTCATGCTAAATTGCCCCTTAGTGTCAGAGAGACTAGCTAGGGTAAATGCATGGGGTTATGGAGATAGGGCCTGGGTGGGATTGTGGTCAGTGGAGACTCGATGGGCCGAATGGCCTCCTTCTGCACTGTAGGGATTCTATGATTCTTTTCCCACTTTAAAACTTATAAACCCTCAGGAAAATGCAGGCATCTTTTAAAGTAGAACTAAAACTCAGGTCTCCTTAACACATAACTGCAGGAATATAAATGAAGTTTAAACCTTAAAGCCATACCTTATTCCTGACACCCACAAATATAAATACAATTTGCTTCAACTATCCCATTTCCTAACAAGGTGTCTTGGAGGAGGATATTTTAGTCACAGAGGATGTGATTTAATAAGAGTTGTTTGGATACTGGGGCAAGGGTGAAAGTTTGAATGGAGTCTGGGGCATATCAAACATCTCGGGGGTTGTGATGGGGAATAGTCTGAGTGAGGGATGGTGATGGAGTCTGGGGCATTGAAGATTGAGGGGAGGGAGAGATCCAGTGACTGCTAGCTGTAGAAATGTGATGGAGAATAGAGGCTTAATTGATAGACGGTTGTGGAATTTTTGGAAGTGCTGTAGGTAAGTGAATTGGGAGAAAGATTTTCCAGGGATAAATAGATGTCGATGGAGTGATGCAAAGAGGTGATCACCAATCACTTTGTCTGTGATTGATACGATAGGACTGGTGAGGCCATATGAGGAAAGGTCAAAGTTTAATCAGGAGCCATCACAGCTCAACGGGATGAGTGCCAATGGGTGATAGCAGAGAGGGCTCGAGGGGCTGAGTGGCCTACTCCTGCTCCGTTTAGTCATGTGTGATATTGTTACCATGATGTTGGCTCAGTCACTCTGGGCTGGCACGAGGGGACTGACACTTACACAGGAATCCTGGCTCTCACCCTGGGCTTGTGACTCTCCCAATATTCCCACTTTACATAAGAACATAAGAAATAGGAGCAGGAGCAGGCCATCTAGCCCCTCGAGCCTGCCCCGCCATTCAATAAGATCATGGCTGATCTGAAGTGGATCAGTTCCACTTACCCGCCTGATCCCCATAACCCCCAATTCCCTTACCGATCAGGAATCCATCTATCCGTGATTTAAACATATTCAACGAGGTAGCCTCCACCACTTCAGTGGGCAGAGAATTCCAGAGATTCACCACCCTCTGAGAGAAGAAGTTCCTCCTCAACTCTGTCCTAAACTGACCCCCTTTATTTTGAGGCTGTGCCCTCTAGTTCTAGTTTCCTTTCTAAGTGGAAAGAATCTCTCCATCTCTACCCTATCCAGCCCCTTCATTATCTTATAGGTCTCTATAAGATCCACCCTCAGCCTTCTAAATTCCAACGAATACAAACCCAATCTGCTCAGTCTCTCCTCATAATCAACACCCCTCATCTCTGGTATCAACCTGGTGAACCTTCTCTGCACTCACTCCAAGGCCAATATATCCTTCCGCAAATAAGGGGACCAATACTGCACACAGTATTCCAGCTGCGGCCTCACCAATGCCCTGTACAGATGCAGCAAGACATCTCTGCTTTTATATTCTATCCCCCTTGCGATATAGGCCAACATCCCATTTGCCTTCTTGATCACCTGTTGCACCTGCAGACTGGGTTTTTGCGTCTCATGCACAAGGACCCCCAGGTCCCTCTGCACAGCAGCATGTTGTAATTTCTTTCCATTTAGATTACCTTGGAGAACGAGGGGGATTTGAGCTTCGCGTTCAAGCTGTTTCGATGTTTCCTTCTCATCCGCTTGTGGAGAGCCTCTTTGTTCTCATAGATATCCAGGAAGATGGTCTGCTCAGCGATCCCTCGCTAAACAAAATACAAGAATATAAATGGTGAGCCTTTCCATTCCGATATCACACTCACTCATTTTCTTTACCACAACCTCACCCTATAAAACCCGCTAATATTCTCCTTCCCTCCAATGGACGGCTGTGATTCAGGGGGTGGGGGAAGGGGCAAGGATACAGCAGGGATTGTTAGAATGTGACCAGTGCCAACTTCGTATTGGATGTAATGTGACCAATAGGAACAAGATGTAAGGGTCAGCTGACCCAGTAAACCATGGAACCAATTACAGAGTGATGTAATAGTCAGCTGACCAGCTGATTCACTATAAATAAGGAACTATGTAGAATTGTGAGGAGCTTGGAGTGGCCCAGGGTGAGGCCCCAAGTTTGGAGTAATGATGTTTCTTTATTAAACCCTTTCTTTGATTTATAAGTTGCAGTAAGTCTTGTTGTATTTTCGTATCTGCATTTTTGAAGAGTTCCTTCTGAGGAAACAGGGGTGCGCAGTGAGGGGGAGGGGAGGTGAGGGGAAAGGAAGTGGTTCCTCCCCTCACTGCTGGTTCTGCATTTAGTGAGAGGGGCAGGGGCAGGGGCAGGGGCAGGGGAGGGAGGGGGGGTGGTGGGGGTACAAATCTGAGACCTGCCCACCCTACCCTGTTGGGAATCCCAAATAGAGGGCGTACCAGCTGGTTGTGTGTGTATGGGGGGGGGGAGGAAGGGGGGCAAGGGGTGTGGGTAAATCAGGTGGGGGCAGAGGGGAGGGTGGCAGTCTCAGCAGGACTTACCATCTCTGAAGCAGCTGGTTCCAAGTGGAGTGACGCTGCGCAGAGAGAAAGAGACAGAAAAAAAAATCTCGGGCGGGGCCGGGGGGGGGGAAACGACTTAGCGGAAACCCCGCCCCTCCCCTGAAAACTGGTCGTGTTCCATTCATCAGGAAAAGGAGAAGCATCATTCCTGTCGCACCGTTCAGCAATGTCACTGCTGCCTTTCCTCCTCAACACCGCCTCCAAATCCCTCAACTCCCCGTCAGGCAAAAGCTGGCCTACAGAGGACCCAAAATGGCCACCAGGAACTGCTCTGCCACCCGCCAGATTGGACAATGGCTTTCACCTCAGGAATGTGTTCCAGCAGCATTCAACACACGGACATGATAATCCTCTGTGTATAAGCTTACTTTAACTTTTAAGAATTATCTTTCAGGCGCTGAGTTGAGCTTTGCTAGATGCTGAGCAATGCTTATGTGCCTGCTCTGCCATTCATTTTGAACATGGCTGATCATTGAATTCAATATCCTGATCCCTCCTTCCCCCCATTTCCCTGGATCCCTTTCGCCCCAAGAGCGATATCGAATTTATTCTTAAAATCAGACAACGTTTTGGCCTCAACTACTTTCACTACAACCACTTTCTGTGGTCGTGAATTCCACACATTCTGGGTGAAGAAATTTCTCCTCACCTCAGTTCTAAAAGGTTTACCCTTTATCCTTAAACTATGACCCCGGGGAGGCACGGTGGCGCAGTGGTTACAGGGTTCAATTCCGGCCTCGGGTCAGTGTCTGTGTGGAGTTTGCACGTTCTCCCCATGTCTGCGTGGGTTTCCTCCGGGTGCTCTGGTTTCCTCCCACAGTCCAAAGATCTGCGGGTTAGGTTGATTGGCCATGTTAAATTGCCCCTCAGTATTATGGGGATTAGCAGGGTATCTACATGGGGTTGCGGGGATAGGGCCTGGGTGGGATTATTGTCGAAGCAGACTCGATGGGCCAAAGGCCTCCTTCAGCAGTGTAGGGATTCTATGATTCTAGTTCTGGAACCCCCAACACCACCATCGGGAACATTCTTTCTGAATCTACCCTGTCTAACCCTGTTAGAATTTAAAAGTTTCTATGAGATTCCCCTCTCACTCTTCTAAACTCCAGTGAATATAATCCTAACTGACTTAGTCTTTCCACATATGACATACTTGCTATTCCAGGAAGCAGCCTGGTAAACCTTCGCTGTGCTCCCTCTATAGCAAGGACATCCTTCCTCAAATAAGGACACCAAAACTGCACACAATACTCCAGGTGTGGCCTCACCAACGCCCTGTACAATTGCAGCAAAACATCCCTATCCCTGTACTCAAATCCTCTCGCTATGAAGGCCAACATACCATTTGCCTTCTTTACTGCCTGCTGTACCTGCACGCTTACTTTCAGTGACGGATGCACGAGGACTCCAAGGTTTCACTGAGTATCCATCTTCCTCAATTTACACCCATTCAAGTGATAATCTGTCTTCCTATTATTGCTACCAAAGTGGATAACCTCACATTTATCCACATTATACTGCATCTGCCATGCAGATACCCACACACTCAGCCTGTCCAAATCACGCTGAAGCATCTCTGCATCCTCCTCACAGCTCACCCTCCCACCCAACTTTGTATCATCTGCAAATTTGGAGATAATACATTCAGTTCCCTCTTCCAGATCATTAATATATAATGTGAACAGTTGGGGTCCCAGCACAGATCCCTGCGGAACCCCACTAGTCACTGACTGCCAATCAGAAACAGAGCCATTGATGCCACATACCATTCTAGTCACCTCCCGCTTCCGTTTCTGGATAAAACGATCAATTTTCAAACCTGCTCAAGGAAAGCAAATCAGAGATCAGAGACACAGCAGGGACTGAAACCCCAGTGAGATAGCCAGTGAGATAGCCAGTGAGAGCACCAGTGAGATAGCCAGTGAGAGCACTAGTGAGAGCACCAGTGAGATAGCCAGTGAGATAGCCAGTGCCACGCTTGCTGTCATAATGTCCAGCACGATAGGCATAACCACCCTTTCAAACACCTTTATTCTCTTATCAGTGCCCTGGGAGTGTTTGATGGGGACAGTGTAGAGGGAGCTTTACTCTGTATCTAACCCCGTGTTGTACCTGTCCTGGGAGTGTTTGATGGGGACAGTGTAGAGGGAGCTTTACTCTGTATCTAACCCCGTGCTGTACCTGTCCTGGGAGTGTTTGATGGGGACAGTGTAGAGGGAGCTTTACTCTGTATCTAACCCCGTGCTGTACCTGTCCTGGGAGTGTTTGATGGGGGACAGTGTAGAGGGCTTTACTCTGTATCTAACCCCGTGCTGTACCTGTCCTGGGAGTGTTTGATGGGGACAGTGTAGAGGGAGCTTTACTCTGTATCTAACCCCGTGCTGTACCTGTCCTGGGAGTGTTTGATGGGGACAGTGTAGAGGGAGCTTTACTCTGTATCTAACCCCGTGCTGTACCTGTCCTGGGAGTGTTTGATGGGGACAGTGTAGAGGGAGTTTTACTCTGTATCTAACCCCGTGCTGTACCTGTCCTGGGAGTGTTTGATGGGGACAGTGTAGAGGGAGCTTTACTCTGTATCTAACCCCGTGCTGTACCTGTCCTGGGAGTGTTTGATGGGGACAGTGTAGAGGGAGCTTTACTCTGTATCTAACCCCATCTTATACCTGTCCTGGGAGTATTTGATGTGCAGCATTAGTTGAATATAATGCTCTCTCTACACTGTCTTGTGTAATGTACAATTTTCAATGCTGTAATACCTGATTGTATACCCTGTGTGCTACCAGGCCTGTGTGAATGTGTTTATTTACTCAGGACATCACAATGTGGATTTCCGCTGACGTTAATGACTGTGGTGAGATCGGAAATGTCTCCACAAACATCGATGGGCTGAAAGTGGAGCGTATCTGCTTGTGAGTGATATTGGTGAATAGATAAACATGTTTGAACAGGAAGAACTATCCTTCAGTCTGGGTGAGTCCTGATTGTGGGGTCTTTATTCCACTTCAGAGGACAGACAAGATTTGACAGTTCATCTGGCAGCACAAATTTAATTGAGTTTTTTGAACGGGTAACCAAGAAGGTAGATGAGGGCAGTGCAGTTGATGTTGTCTACATGGACTTTAGCAAGGTCTTTGACAAGGTACCGCATGGTAGGTTGTTGCATAAAGTTAAATCTCACGGGATTCAGGGTGAGATATCTAAATGGATACAAAATTGGCTTCTTGTAGAGAGTTGTTTTTCAAACTGGAGGCCAGTGACCAGCGGTGTGCCTCAGGGATCAGTGCTGGGCCCACTGCTATTTGTCATTTATATTAATGATTTGGATGAGAATATAGGGGGCATGGTTAGTAAGTTATCTCCAATTGCAACGGGATCTTAATTAATTGGGCCAGTGGGCTGACGAATGGCAGATGGAGTTTAATTTAGACAAATGCGAGGTGATGCATTTTGGTAGATTGAACCAGGACAGGACTTACTCAGTTAATGGTAGGGCGTTGGGGAGAGTTACAGAACAAAGAGATCTCGGGGTACATGTTCATAGCTCCTTGAAAGTGGAGTCACAGGTGGACAGAGTGGTGAAGAAGGCATTCAGCATGCTTGGTTTCATCGGTCAGAATATTGAATACAGGAGTTGGGACGTCTTGTTGAAGTTGTACAAGACATTGGTAAGGCCACACTTGGAATACTGTGTGCAATTCTGGTCACCCTATTATAGAAAGGAGATTATTAAACTAGAAAGAGTGCAGAAAAGATTTACCAGGATGCTACCAGGACTTGATGGATTGAGTTATAAGGAGAGGCTGAATAGACTGGGACTTTTTTCTCTGGAGCGTAGGAGGCTGAGGGGTGATCATATAGAGGTCTATAAAATAATGAGGGGCATAGACAAGGTCGATAGTCAAGATCTTTTCCCAAAGGTAGGGGAGTCTAGAACTAGAGGGCATAGGTTTAAGGTGAGAGGGGAGAGTTACAAAAGTGTCCAGAGGGGCAATTGTTTCACACAGAGGGTGGTGAGTGTCTGGAACAAGCTGCCAGAGGTAGTAGTAGAGGCAGGTACAATTTTTCTTTTAAAAAGCATTTAGATAGTTACATGGGTAAGATGGGTATAGAGGGATATGGGCCAAATGCGGGCAATTGGGATTAGCTTAGGGTTTTAAAAAAAAGGACGGCATGGACAAGTTGGGCCAAAGGGTTCCCTGCTGTAAACCTCTATGACTCTATGACCCGACAGTGCAGCAGCGCCATGGTACTGCACTGGGGAACTTGGGAATGGCCGTATAGACAGAAACCAAAGGATATGGGGATAAGGCGGGAAAGTGGAGCTGAGAATTGTAAAGATCAGTAAATGGCCGAGCAGAATCGATGGGCCAAATGGCCTAGTTCTGCTCCTACCTCTTGTGGTCTGGATGTTCTAGTCATTTCTGACTGAAGCTGATTGTGTCTGGGGCTGCGATACTGCCAGAATCGGAGGAAAAATCACAGTGTGTTGAGTGGAGTGACTTTGGGCCTGTGACGATAAAGAACAAAGAACAAAGAACAGTACAGCACAGGAAACAGGCCCTTCGGCCCTCCAAGCCTGTGCCGCTCCTTGGTCCAACTAGACCAATCGTTTGTATCCCTCCATTCCCAGGCTGCTCATGTGACTATCCAGGTAAGTCTTAAACGATGTCAGCGTGCCTGCCTCCACCACCCTACTTGGCAGCGCATTCCAGGCCCCCACCACCCTCTGTGTAAAAAACGTCCCTCTGATGTCTGAGTTATACTTCGCCCCTCTCAGCTTGAGCCCGTGACCCCTCGTGATCGTCACCTCCGACCTGGGAAAAAGCTTCCCACTGTTCACCCTATCTATACCCTTCATAATCTTGTATACCTCTATTAGATCTCCCCTCATTCTCCGTCTTTCCAAGGAGAACAACCCCAGTCTACCCAATCTCTCCTCATAGCTAAGACCCTCCATACCAGGCAACATCCTGGTAAACCTTCTCTGCACTCTCTCCAATGCCTCCACGTCCTTCTGGTAGTGCGGCAACCAGAACTGGACGCAGTACTCCAAATGCGGCCTAACCAGCGTTCTATACAGCTGCATCATCAGACTCCAGCTTTTATACTCTATACCCCGTCCTATAAAGGCAAGCATCCCAGAGGGTGGTGAGGGATTGGAATGCCCTGCCAGCATCAGTAGTAAATGCGCCTAGTTTGGGGGCGTTTAAGAGATCCGTAGATAGGTTCATGGACGAAAAGAAATTGGTTTAGGTTGGAGGGTCACAGTTTTTTTTTAACTGGTCGGTGCAACATCGTGGGCCGAAGGGCCTGTTCTGCGCTGTAATGTTCTATGTTCTATGTTCTATGTTCTATACCATATGCCTTCTTCACCACCTTCTCCACCTGTGTTGCCACCTTCAAGGATTTGTGGACTTGCACACCTAGGTCCCTCTGTGTTTCTATACTCCTGATGACTCTGCCATTTATTGCATAACTCCTCCCTACATTATTTCTTCCAAAATGCATCACTTCGCATTTATCCGGATTAAATTCCATCTGCCACCTCTCCGCCCAATTTTCCAGCCTATCTATATCCTGCTGTATTGCCCGACAATGCTCTTCGCTATCCGCAATTCCAGCCATCTTTGTGTCATCCGCAAACTTGCTGATTACACCAGTTACACCTTCTTCCAAATCATTTATATATATCACAAATAGCAGAGGTCCCAGTACAGAGCCCTGCGGAACACCACTGGTCACAGACCTCCAGCCGGAAAAAGACCCTTCGACCACTACCCTCTGTCTCCTATGGCCAAGCCAGTTCTCCACCCATCGAGCCACTTCTCCTTGTATCCCATGAGCCTTAACCTTCTTAACCAACCTGCCATGTGGGACTTTGTCAAATGCCTTACTGAAATCCATATAGACGACATCCACGGCCCTTCCTTCATCAACCGTTTTTGTCACTGTGCCTTTAAGAAATGTATTTGTGTCATGTTTCTTGTGCAGGATTTGTGTTTAGCAGTCTGTTCTTTTCACCCGGTGCCGCTTTGTGTGTGACTGGCAGCCCCCGTTGATACTGCAGCAACATAATTAATCCTGATTGCTAGGTTTTAACCTGGGCGAATGCAGTTCTGTTATTTTAGTGTTTACCCCTAGGAATCTTTTCAGTGGGGTTGATTGACAGAAAGAATCATGTGATGGGGCGGGACTAAGCTTACACAGAGAAACCAAGTCAGAGGTCGCTGAGAGTTCTTTGAGAGAAGTCGCTCATTTTCTTTCTCTGGATTGGGAGAATGGGATCTACCAGGAAATAGTCCTCTTTCTCTGAAGTTCTGCTGTTTGAAGTTAGATCTTTCTCTGCAGGCTGCTGTATGAGAGTCAGAAGACTGGTGTCTTTCTGTATCTCTGTCCAGAGGGGTGAAAAGGCTGGAAACCCAGCATCCACATGAACCTATATTTTTTTTTGTGCTAACTGACTCTGAGGAGTGTGTTTGAGGCCCAGAGTAGAATCTCCAAGGTATATTTTGCAGTTAGCCGAGACCTCAACTTTTACATTTGATTTTAGCATTAGGGTGAGCATAAGATGTTTCAAGTGACCCACTAAGAAGCTTTTATCAAAACAAAGTTTATTTAAGAACACAGTAAGAATATAACAAAATAATTAGAATAACCTTTACCATTTAAAATAGTTAGACGTGACAAAATACAATCCTTTCGAACTAGCTATCTCTGTTGTTCCAGTTTAAAGCAATACCCCACAGACATACACATTTCTTCAGAATTAGTTAGCACAAAAACAAGTCTGCTCACATGATGCTGGATTATCAGCATTTTAACACTTCAGGACAAAAGTCCTCACAGCAGTTTCCAGAGAAGGATATATCCTCAGAACAGCAGAACTTCAGAGAAGTAACCTTAGTCTTTGGCAGCTCCCAGTCTCCGGACTTCAGAGACAGAAAGGGATACCTCTCTCTCTGCAGCTTCCAAAACAGCAACTCTCAGAGAAAGACCCACTCTCATAAAGCAGAATCTCCAAGAAAGAAACTTATCTCCTGGCAGATTCCAGTCTCCAACTTTAGAGAGGGGAAAAGAGAGGCACTGCTCTCTCTCTCTCTCAACTCCAAAGCATCTAAGCTTGAATATTCTGTGTAAGCCCAGCTTCCCCGTCACATGACCATACATGCCAATCATCCCAATCAAGCCCCACTCTACAAAATCCCTGGGGGAAACAGCAGAACAGCATTCGTTCAGATTAAAGCCAACATTCTAGTCATTACAAGTAATTATGCTGCTGCAGCAACAATACAGGATGCTGGTTATAGACAAAATGGCTACACAAGAACATGGCTCAAATACATTTCTTAAATGCACAGTATCATCACAACAGAGATTTAGGTCTCTGGGGATATTGCTTAAATTGGAACTATAGAGATAGCTAGCAGTTAAGAATTATAGCTTGTCATGTGCAAGTATTTCAACTAATAAAAGTTAGGCTAATTTTTTTTGTTATGTTTTAACAGTATTGTTAAATAAAGTTCGTTTTAGTAAAAGCTTCCTAGTGGGTCAATAGAATCAGACCTGGAGAGAAACCTGGGATGGCACGGTGGCACAGTGGGTTAGCACTGCTGCCTCACAGCACCAGGGACCCGGGTTCAATTCCAGGCCTCGAGTCACTGTCTGTGTGGAGTCTGTACATTCTCCCTGTGTCTGCGTGGGTTTCCTCCGGGTGCTCCGGTTTCCTCCCACAGTCCAAAGATGGGCGGATTAGGTGGATTGGCTATGCTAAATTGCTCCTGTCAGGGAGGCTACTTAGGGTAAATACGTGGGGTTATGGGGATAGGGCCTGGGTGGGGTTGTGGTCGGTGCAGACTTGATGGGCCGAATGGCCTCTTTCTGTACTGTAGGATTCTATGACTTCTATGAATAAGAAACACCTTTTCCTCACCCTAATGCCAAAATCTAAAAGGTTGGGGTCTCGGCTAGCTTCATAACGTAGCTTGGAGTTTCTGATCTGGGCCCACGGCTTCCCAAAACTCTTCCCCCAGGGTGGGAGGGGTTACTCACCTCATGTC
This sequence comes from Mustelus asterias, assembly GCF_964213995.1. NCBI lineage: Eukaryota > Metazoa > Chordata > Chondrichthyes > Carcharhiniformes > Triakidae > Mustelus > Mustelus asterias. The sequence goes on along the minus strand of NC_135803.1, from coordinate 156,339,930 downwards.
TGAGTGGTGTAGATTCATTGGTAGAGATGGGTCATTGTGATTAGCCAATAACTTTGTTATCCCGGTGTCACGTGAGTGTCAGGGTGGGTGAAGCATCTTTTCACACGAGCAATTCCTACCTCTCCTGGTCAGATCCACACTGCTGGTGAGCGACAACATCCTCTCAGCTGAGGGAGGACGCAATTGGTGCACAGCGACTGCTGCTCTGCTGATGTGTAACTGCTTCCTCAGGTCGTCAACAGATGTGGCGACACTCTCATCACCCAGGCTTTCCTGCAGGGTCTGTAGCAGCAAATCCTGACAGCAACAAAGAGGACAGATAACCCCCCTCACCCCCTCAATCACAACAACATGGGGAATGGAGGGGAGGAGGAGGGAATGAGGGGGGAGGGGGAGGGAATGAGGGGGAGGGAATGAGGGGGGAGGAAGAGAGGGGAGGGAGAGAGGGGAGGAGAGAGGGGAGGAAGGGAAGGGACAATGAGGGAGGGAGTGGAAGGAGGGGAGGGAGGGAGAGAGACGAGGGAGGGAGGGAGGTAAGGGAAGGAGAGAGTGGGAGGGATGGAGGAGGGAGGTAAGGAGGATGGAGGGACGGAGGAGGGGAAGGAGGAGGGAGGGACGGAGGAGGGGAAGGAGGAGGGAGGGACGGAGGAGGGGAAGGAGGAGGGAGGGACGGAGGAGGGGAAGGAGGAGGGAGGGACGGAGGAGGGGAAGGAGGGAGGGAGGAAAGGGGAGGGGAGGGAGGGAATGAGGGGGAAGGGAGGGAGAAGGCAGGAGGGAGGAGGAATGAGGGAGGGAGTGGCAGGAGGGGAGAGGGAGGGAGAGAGAGGAGGGAGGGACGAAGGAGGGAAGGAAGGAGGGAGGAGAGGGGAGGAGGTGAGGGAGGGAAGGAGGGAGGGAATGAGGGAAAGGACAGAGGGGGAGGGAGGGAAGGGGGATAGGAGGGAGGGAAGGATGTAGTGAGGGGAAGGAGGTAGGGAGGGGAAGTAGGGAGGGAAAGAAGGATGGAGAAGAGAAGGAAAGAGTGCAGAGGGAGGGAAGGAGGGAGGGAAGGGAGGAGGACAGGAGGAGAGAAGGAGTGGGGGGGAGGGGGAGGAGGGGAACAAAGATCGGATTGCCACGCACAAACTCCGAGTGATCTAAAATGCTTCAAAACCAAAGAGATACATTTCTGAACTGGAATAGCCTTTGGAATGGAGGAAACCCAGCGGCCATTTTGTACACAGCAGGATCCCACAAATAACAATTAGATGAACCAGTGATTTTCAGGTTGGGGTCCGTGAACCACTGGGGGTCCATGGGGAGGCCGCAGAATACCTGGGCAGCAAGTGGAGACGGGGGTAGATGGTGATGAGCCCTGTGTGGCACAGGGTGAGGCTGGTACAGAGGGCACGGCTTAGTGAGGATAGACAAGGACATTAATGAACCCAGCCGATAAAGCCACAGTAAGAGTGGTGCGGGAGTTCGCCAGGGAACGAGCCTTTCCACACCGGCAGCTGCATTTCAATATCCTTGTCCCAAACAGCGTGCAGCTAAATGCAGCCACACGAACATCACTGAAAGAAACAACTGCTTTCTGAAAATTATTGTTAAAAAACTCCAGCGACAGAACTTTCTCAGCAATAATATGAGAAAATAATCCGAAAACATTTCTAAAGGGTTCCTTCAACCAAAAACATGAGACCAACTGAGAAAGATTACCACACCACCTCTCAGCACTGACCCTCTGACAGTGCGGCACTCCCTCAGTACTGACCCTCTGACAGTGCGGCACTCCCTCAGCACTGAGCCTCCAACAGTGCGGCACTCCCTCAGTACTGACCCTCTGACAGTGCGGCACTCCCTCAGTACTGACCCTCTGACAGTGCGGCACTCCCTCAGTACTGACCCTCTGACAGTGCAGCACTCCCTCAGCACTGACCCTCTGACAGTGCGGCACTCCCTCAGTACTGACCCTCTGACAGTGCGGCATTCCCTCAGTACTGACCCTCTGACAGTGCGGCACTCCCTCAGTACTGACCCTCTGACAGTGCGGCATTCCCTCAGTACTGACCCTCTGACAGTGCAGCACTCCCTCAGTACTGACCCTCTGACAGTGGAGCACTCCCTCAGTATTGACCCTCTGACAGTGCGGCACTCCCTCAGTACTGACCCTCTGACAGTGCGGCACTCCCTCAGTACTGACCCTCTGACAGTGCGGCACTCCCTCAGTACTGACCCTCTGACAGTGCAGCACTCCCTCAGTACTGACCCTCTGACAGTGCGGCACTCCCTCAGTACTGACCCTCTGACAGTGCGGCACTCCCTCAGTACTGACCCTCTGACAGTGCGGCACTCCCTCAGTACTGACCCTCTGACAGTGCGGCATTCCCTCAGTACTGACCCTCTGACAGTGCGGCACTCCCTCAGTACTGACCCTCTGACAGTGCGGCACTCCCTCAGTACTGACCCTCTGACAGTGCGGCACTCCCTCAGTACTGACCCTCTGACAGTGCAGCACTCCCTCAGCACTGACCCTCTGACAGTGCGGCACTCCCTCAGTACTGACCCTCTGACAGTGCAGCACTCCCTCAGTACTGACCCTCTGACAGTGCGGTACTCCCTCAGAAGTGCTGTCAGCCTGGAATATAGAGCGTGAATCTCTGGAGTGAAGCTGGGGAACCTCTGTTGCTGACCCCAGGGCTGGTCCGAGATTCACCTTTCACTGATTCCAGGGTGTGTTGCTGACTTTAGTCCTTCTTCTCCACCCTCTGACCTGTGAAGCGTTGACTCCATGAATTGTCACCTGATATGGTGTGGGGATCTTTGCTGATGTTTACACAATGTTCAGCGTCATTCACAACTCTTCAGATACCAAAGCAGACAGTGCCCATAGGACACAACTGTTACAGTGCAGGAGGTGGCCATTTGGCCCATCACGTCGGCACCAGCTCCCTTAATAAACAATTCATCCAGTACCCATTCCCCCACCTTCTCCTGATTATCCTACAAATTATTCCTTTTTGAATTAGGGTCTAATTCTCTTTGAAAGCCTCAATTGAACCTCCTCCACCACACTCTCAGACAGTGCATTCCAGGTCCTAACTACTCGCTGTGTGAATCTGTCTCCACCACACTCTCAGACAGTACACTCCAGATCCTAACTACTCGCTGTGTGAATCTGTCTCCACCACACTCTCAGACAGTGCATTCCAGATCCTAACCACTCACTGTGTGAATCTGTCTCCACCACACTCTCAGACAGTGCATTCCAGATCCTAACCACTCGCTGTGTGAATCTGTCTACACCACACTCTCAGCCAGTACATTCCAGATCCTAACTACTCGCTGTGTGAATCTGTCTCCACCACACTCTCAGACAGTGCATTCCAGATCCTAACCACTCGCTGTGTGAATCTGTCTACACCACACTCTCAGCCAGTACATTCCAGATCCTAACCACTCGTTGTGCGAATCTGTCTCCACCACACTCTCAGACAGTGCATTCCAGATCCTCACCATTCGCTGGGTGAAAAAGTTTTGTGTTGCCAATTCTTTGTTCACCAATCATCAGAAATCTGTGCTCTTCCATTTTCGACCCTTCCATCAATGGGAACGGTTCCTTCCTCTCTACTCTGACCTCTATGATGATACTATGCCTTTAAGAAACGTATTTGTATCATGTTTCTTGTGCAAGATTTTCTTAGCAGGCGGTTCTAAGTATCGGTGTGATTGTGTCTGTGCACAGCTGTTCCTGTTGTTCCTGTATCATTGGTCTTTATTGCTGCAGTGCTTTTTTAATCTGGACTAATGTTCTGTTATGTTAGTGTTCTCCCCTGGGGTTTTGCAGAATAGGGCCTGATTAGGTTGATTGACAATAAAATCGTGTGGCTGGTTGGCGCTAGGCTTGCACAGAGAAATACGCTCAGTTGCTGCTTGGAAGCTATGAAGATTAAAAATAGAAATAGCTCTGCGGTGTGTCTCTGAAGATTGGAGACTGGAACCTGCCAGAAAATAGATCTCTTTCTCTGAGGTTCTGCTGTGTGAAGAATGATCTTTCTCTGCAAACTGCTGTATGGCAGTCGGAGGGAAGGTGTCTGTATCTATTCAGAGGGGTTAAAAGTCTGGAAATGTAGTACTCACATGAACATATCTGTTCATGCTGATTCTGAAGAGGGATTTATGTCTATGAGAATACTGCTTACATTACGAATTATACCTTGTCATGTTTAAGTATTTCAATTGGTGAAAGTTATGCTGATTCTTTTTGTCATATTTGAATTGTGTCATTTGTTTTAATAAAAGCTTCCCAGTGAATCTTACCTGGCGCAAAACACATTATTAGCACCTTAATACCAAAATCAAAAAGAATTGGGATCTAGGCTAACTTCATAACATACCCTGGAGTTTCTGATCTGCTCCCGAACACCAGATACATCATGATTCTCAACACCTCGATCAAATCATCTTGCAACCTTCTCCTCTCCGAGCAGAACAGTCCCAGCTGCTAGTTCGATGAGAAAAGCTGGGAGGAGGTTCAAGTGCAGCATGAACACCAGCATGCACTGGTTGGGCTGAATGGCCTGTTTCTGTGCCGATGTAACCTCTACTCAATAACTCCGCATGCATGACGGGAGCCAATGTCAAACGCTGCCTCCTCTGGTCAGTGAGAGAATATCTAGGGGTTCACAGAGAAAGGGGTGGCAGCGTAATGTTACATAGCGGACCCTCAGCACTAATTCCGCACTGGGGGTCTGTGCTGCGGACCCTGGATGATTTGTAGCGACACTGGAATGGGCACTCGACTCATTTCCGATGCACTTACCACACTCTTCTTCGGCAAATCCATAACAATTTCATGTGGGGTGCTAACAGGTGATTCACCAAGCTGTGGTGTCAACCGCTTCGAGTCAGCGCACTGCAGCAGCTTCACACACTGGGCACTGGGCTGGAGCATCCACCTATCACCTGTGAGACAAGGCAAAGTGTAACTGAACAGCATGTGACAGAGTCAACCCGACAGACAGCCTTCCCAACCCCCGATAAAGAATCAACTGGCAATCTGCTGTGGGACATGATAAGAAGATGAAAGAAAATACATACAGAGTAAAGCTCCCTCTACACTGTCCCCATCAACCACTCCCAGGACAGGTACAGCACGGGGTTAGATACAGAGTAAAGCTCCCTCTACACTGTCCCCATCAAACACTCCCAGGACAGGTACAGCACAGGGTTAGATACAGAGTAAAGCTCCCTCTACACTGTCCCCATCAAACACTCCCAGGACAGGTACAGCACGAGGTTAGATACAGAGTAAAGCTCCCTCTACACTGTCCCCATCAAACACTCCCAGGACAGGTACAGCACGGGGTTAGATACAGAGTAATGCTCCCTCTACACTGTCCCCATCAAACACTCCCAGGACAGGTACAGCACGGGGTTAGATACAGAGTAAAGCTCCCTCTACACTGTCCCCATCAACCACTCCCAGGACAGGTACAGCACGGGGTTAGATACAGAGTAAAGCTCCCTCTACACTGTCCCCATCAAACACTCCCAGGACAGGTACAGCACGGGGTTAGATACAGAGTAAAGCTCCCTCTACACTGTCCCCATCAAACACTCCCAGGACAGGTACAGCACGGGGTTAGATACAGAGTAAAGCTCCCTCTACACTGTCCCCATCAAACACTCCCAGGACAGGTACAGCACGGGGTTAGATACAGAGTAAAGCTCCCTCTACACTGTCCCCATCAAACACTCCCAGGACAGGTACAGCACGGGGTTAGATACAGAGTAAAGCTCCCTCTACACTGTCCCCATCAAACACTCCCAGGACAGGTACAGCACGGGGTTAGATACAGAGTAAAGCTCCCTCTACACTGTCCCCATCAAACACTCCCAGGACAGGTACAGCATGGGGTTAGATACAGAGTAAGGCTCCCTCTACACTGTCCCCATCAAACACTCCCAGGACAGGTACAGCACGGGGTTAGATACAGAGTAAAGCTCCCTCTACACTGTCCCCATCAAACACTCCCAGGACAGGTACAGCACAGGGTTAGATACAGAGTAAAGCTCCCTCTACACTGTCCCCATCAAACACTCCCAGGACAGGTACAGCACGGGGTTAGATACAGAGTAAAGCTCCCTCTACACTGTCCCCATCAAACACTCCCAGGACAGGTACAGCACGGGGTTAGATACAGAGTAAAGCTCCCTCTACACTGTCCCCATCAAACACTCCCAGGACAGGTACAGCACGGGGTTAGATACAGAGTAAAGCTCCCTCTACACTGTCCCCATCAAACACTCCCAGGACAGGTACAGCACGGGGTTAGATACAGAGTAAAGCTCCCTCTACACTGTCCCCATCAAACACGATGTGGAGATGCCGGCGTTGGACTGGGGTAAACACAGTAAGAAGTAACTGAGTATTACGGGTTCAGGAATGGCGGGCGGCAAATGAAGTTACGTTATTGTACGCCGCTCTGTCTGGATTAAAGGACAGGATCGATGGGCTGGTTGGCTTCCTCCTGTTTCTAACATTCCAAGAGGAAATCTCAGAATCCAATGATGGGTCAGCCTGAGGCAGGAACTTTGAGGCCTTGGCACTTGTAATTTGTCCTGAACAACCGCGATGCACAACACTGCCCGGCTCCCAGCACTCCCTCAGTGAGGTCATCTCAGCCAGTCCAGAGTGTGGAGAGGGTCTCTTACCTTCTTCATAGTCTAGCTTGTGTCCTGGTGTCAGCCGACAGATCTCCAGCGACGTGACCGAGCTAGCCGGGGAGTTATAGATTCCAGTGGATGCCGGTGCATACTCACTCAATGGCTGAAAAGGGAAATGATTTCTGTCTCAGGAAGATGTCTGGTTTCCCTTAATTTAATTACCATCAGACATCCCTCGAGAACCTTCCCCTCAGATTTTCTAACATAACTTCTCAGAAACACCTTGATGGGCAGCTATCTATCATTGCTGGGTCAGTACCCCTGAATACTGACCCTCTGACAATGCGGCACTCCCTCAGCACTGACCCTCTGACAGTGCGGCACTCCCTCAGTACTGACCCTCTGACAATGCAGCACTCCCTCAGTACTGACCCTCTGACAGTGCGGCACTCCCTCAGTACTGACCCTCTGACAATGCAGCACTCCCTCAGTACTGACCCTCTGACAGTGCGGCACTCCCTCAGTACTGACCCTCTGACAGTGCAGCACTCCCTCAGTACCTACCCTCTGACAGTGCGGCACTCCCTCAGTACTGACCCTCTGACAGTGCAGCACTCCCTCAGTACTGACCCTCTGACAGTGCAGCACTCCCTCAGTAAAGACCCTCTGACTGTGCGGCACTCCCTCAGCACTGACCCTCTGACAGTGCAGCACTCCCTCAGTACTGACCCTCTGACAGTGCAGCACTCCCTCAGCACTGACCCTCTGACTGTGCGGCACTCCCTCAGTACTGACCCTCTGACTGTGCGGCACTCCCTCAGCACTGACCCTCTGACAGTGCGGCACTCCCTCAGTACTGACCCTCTGACTGTGCGGCACTCCCTCAGTACTGACCCTCTGACAATGCAGCACTCCCTCAGTACTGACCCTCTGACAGTGCGGCACTCCCTCAGTACTGACCCTCTGACAGTGCGGCACTCCCTCAGTACTGACCCTCTGACAGTGCAGCACTCCCTCAGTACCTACCCTCTGACAGTGCGGCACTCCCTCAGTACTGACCCTCTGACAGTGCAGCACTCCCTCAGTACTGACCCTCTGACAGTGCAGCACTCCCTCAGTAAAGACCCTCTGACTGTGCGGCACTCCCTCAGCACTGACCCTCTGACAGTGCAGCACTCCCTCAGTACTGACCCTCTGACAGTGCAGCACTCCCTCAGCACTGACCCTCTGACTGTGCGGCACTCCCTCAGTACTGACCCTCTGACTGTGCGGCACTCCCTCAGTACTGACCCTCTGACAGTGCGGCACTCCCTCAGTACTGACCCTCCGACTGTGCGGCACTCCCTCAGTACTGACCCCCTGACAGTGCGGCACTCCCTCAGTACTGACCCTCAGAGGGCTGTGGATATTTAGTGGTTACAATGCAAATGCATTTGAGTCGATATTCCAGCACTAAGGGAACAAGGGCAGGAAAGTGAAATTATTTCATAGACCAACCATGATCTTACTGAATGGCACAGCAGGCCTGAAGGGCTGAATGGCCTGCTCCTTCTCCTGTGCCTTATGTTCCTCTGGAAGTAGAGGCCGGGTCAGCATCACCTTATGAGGAGAGACTGAGTAGACTCGGGCTATACTCATTGGAATTCAGACGAATGAGCGGAGATCTTATAGAAACATATAAAATTATGAAGAGAATAGATAAGATAGAAGCAGGGAAGTTGTTTCCACTGACAGGTGAAACTGGAACTAGGGGGCATAGCCTCAAAATAAGAGGGAGCAGATTTAGGACTGAGTTGAGGAGGAACTTCTTCACACAAAGGGTTGTGAATCTGTGGAATTCCCTGCCCAGTGAAGCAGTTGAGGCTACCTCATTGAATGTTTTTAAGGCAAGGATAGATAAATTTTTGAACATAAAGGAATTAAGGGTTATGGTGAGCGGGTGGGTAAGTGGAGCTTAGAAAAGATCAGCCATGATCTTATTGAATGGCGGAGCAGGCTCGAGGGGCCAGATGGCCTACTCCTGCTTCTAGTTCTTATGTTCACCCCAGAGACTGCGCACCAGGTCTGTATGTTCTGTGGGGAATCTCAGGGTCTCATATTAAGTTGGGAAGGCAATGAGAGGGCAGCGATCTCTCTCCGCCTGCACCATACCAGTCACCAGCATTGCTATTTTCATCATTTGCTGATTCACCGTCATTCTCCTGCCAGGAGCTTGGGATTCTTCCTGTGAAAGAAACCATGACATTGTTCTGTTTGCTCAAAGGGAAGTTCCAGAGTGACGTCTGAGACTCAGGAACACAAGGCCGATAAATCCCACTTACAGACCGTGTAACTCGCAGATCCAATTCCTCTTCGGAGCTTTCTGAAGCGGCCTCACTGCCGTTAAAATCCCAATGCTTGAAGGGAATCTGAAAAGATAAAGAGTTTATTAAAGTAACCAATTGCTTGGTGAATCGAAGGCTCCGGTTCACTGCAGCCACTGGCAATGAGCAGCTCTCCCCTGACAAGGAGACATTCCGGGAAAGCTCCGTCACAAACAACTTCCCAGAATTGGTCATAAGAACATAAGAACGAGGAGCAGGAGTTGGCCATTTCACCCCTCGAGCCTGCTCCGTCATTCAATAAGATCATGGCTGATCTTTTTGTGGACTCAGCTCCACTTACCCGCCCGCTCACCATAACCCTTAATTCCTTTACTGTTCAAACATTTATGTATCCTTGCCTTAAAAACATTCAATGAGGTAGCCTCAACTGCTTCACTGGGCAGGGAATTCCACAGATTCACAACCCTTTGTGTGAAGATGTTCCTCCTCAACTCAGTCCTAAATCTGCTCCACCTTATTATGCCCCCGAGTTCTAGTTGCACCTGACAGTGGTCCCTGAACCTTTTAGAAAATTAAACCACTGGTTTCCATCAGCCCCCTGGCTCCCCTCCCCACCCCCTCCCTGCCCCCTTGCCACTCCCATCCATCCCCTCCCCTTCCCACCCATCCCCTCCCACTTCCCCTCCCCGTCCCCCAGTGTGAGACAGTCAGCAGTGACTGTTGTCCCAGTGTGAGACAGTCAGCAGTGACTGTTGTCCCAGTGTGAGACAGTCAGCAGTGACTGTTGTCCCAGTGTGAGACAGTCAGCAGTGACTGTTGTCCCAGTGTGGGACAATCAGCTGCCATCATTAGGGGGCTCACCAATGGAAGGGGAGGGTCCAATTCTCCTGCATTACCCCAAATCCAGATTAGCAGTGAGGAGAAGCATTTTCCCAAACTGTGAATTCTGCTAAGAGATATTAGTGTTGGAAAACAGTGTACCATCCAAATAGAAATCTGTCCCCATCAAACACTCCCAGGACAGGGTTAGATACAGAGTAAAGCTCCCTCTACACTGTCCCCATCAAACACTCCCAGGACAGGTACATCACGGGGTTAGATACAGAGTAAAGCTCCCTCTACACTGTCCCCATCAAACACTCCCAGGACAGGTACAGCACGGGGTTAGATACAGAGTAAAGCTCCCTCTACACTGTCCCCATCAAACACTCCCAGCACAGGCACAGCACGGGGTTAGATACAGAGTAAAGCTCCCTCTACACTGTCCCCATCAAACACTCCCAGAACAGGTACAGCACGGTGTTAGATACAGAGTAAAGCTCCCTCTACACTGTCCCCATCAAACACTCCCAGGACAGATACAACACGGGGTTAGATACAGAGTAAAGCTCCCTCTACACTGTCCCCATCAAACACTCCCAGGACAGGTACAGCACGGGGTTAGATACAGAGTAAAGCTCCCTCTACACTGTCCCCCATCAAACACTCCCAGGAAAGGTACAGCACGGGGTTAGATACAGAGTAAAGCTCCCTCTACACTGTCCCCATCAAACACTCCCAGGACAGGTACAGCACGGGGTTAGATACAGAGTAAAGCTCCCTCTACACTGTCCCCATCAAACACTCCCAGGAAAGGTACAGCACGGGGTTAGATACAGAGTAAAGCTCCCTCTACACTGCCCCCATCAAACACTCCCAGGACAGGTACAGCACGGGGTTAGATACAGAGTAAAACTCCCTCTGCACTGTCCCCATCAAACAGGGGAAGGTGATGACCCAGTGGTCATAATCACTAGATTACTAATCTGGGGACCCGGGTTCGAATCCCACCACGGCAGATGGTGGAATTTGAATTCAATAAAAAACATCTAGAATTAAGAATTTACTGATGACCATGAAACCATTGCCAGAAAAACCCATCTAATGTTCCTTTAGGGAAGGAAATCTGCCGTCCTTACCTGGTCTGGCCTACATGTGACTCCAGAGCCACAGCAATGTGGTTGACTCTCAACTGCCCTCCAAGGGCAACCAGGGATGGGCAATAAATGCTGGCCCAGCCAGCGACACCCATGTGTCATGAATGAATAAAAAAACCTCCCATAACAGGTATAGTGCCGTGTCTGTTGTCAGTTAAGGAAGTAAGAATGAAGCTGTCTAATTGTTATAAAACCCCCAGATCGTTCACTCGTCCCCTTTAAGGATTGAAAGCTGCCATCTTTACCCACTAGCGGTCTGTACATAACTCAGTCCCCACAGCAACTGCCCTCTGGGCTCAGTTTATTGAAGTCATTTATTAAAAAGGTTCAAAGTCACCTTGTGAGAGTTACTGGGAAGAGGCAGTAAAGGTTGCCTTGGTCACTGACTCAGCCTGAGACTTAGTGACTGGAAAAATCAGTCAAACATTACAACGTGTTGCATCTTGGAAATAAAACTAAAACGATCCAGAGAATCTCTGACCTACCAAATAGGAGTCCATGTCCAGTTTTGATTCGGCTTGCCGCTGGACAGAATCCTTGAAGTCATATTTAATGGCTGGATCCTCATAAATCTCGGATTCTATAGTTGGGAAGACAGACAGCAGCTGGGTGAGTGATGGGAAAGTGTGAAATTCCACCCCGCCATTCGGCTGTGACCAATTCCCGGGTTAGAGGCCGGGTCACCCTCTCAGTCCAGTTGTGTGGGACCACCCTTGATATTTCCAACCACTCTGAACCTTGACAAACTCCCTTCCTGCTACTTTGTGACCGCCAGCCCTTGAATTACTGTCCTCAGGATTACAGAAGCTATCCAGCCCCTGTGTCTGTGAAGTGGAAGCTTTGGAGAGAGTGCAGAGAAGGTTCACCAGGATGTGGCCTGGGGGTCTCAAGGGTGTTGGCTACGAGAAGAGATCGAATAAACTAGGATTGTTTCCACTGGACAGACGGAGACTGGGGGGAGACCTGATAGAAGTCTACAAAATAATGAGAGGCACAGACAGGGTGGATAGTCAGAGGCTTTTCCCCAGGGTGGAAGTGTCAATTACAAAGGGGCACAGGTTCAAGGTGAGAGGGGAAAGTTTAAGGGAGATGTGCGGGGGAAGGTTTTCACGCAGAGAGTGGTGGGTGCCTGGAACGCGCTGCCAGAGGAGGTGGTGGAAGCAGGCACATTAACAACATTTAAGAGGCATCTGGATGGGTGCATGGATAGGGAGGGAATAGAGGGACACGGATCGAGTGCTGGATTTTTCTTTGTTTTCTTTGTTTCGTCTTTGACACTCTGCCATAACCAGTCAGCTCGCCCAACATTACCCCATCAGTTAATCATCCAATATCCGTTCTCCTTCCACCATTCAGTGCGCCAGTACTGAGGGAGTGCCGCACTGTCAGAGGGTCAGTACTGAGGGAGTGCCGCACTGTCAGAGGGTCAGTACTGAGGGAGTGCCGCACTGTCAGAGAGTCAGTACTGAGGGAGTGCCGCACTATCAGAGGGTCAGTACTGAGGGAGTGCCGCACTGTCAGAGGGTCAGTACTGAGGGAGTGCCGCACTGTCAGAGGGTCAGTACTGAGGGAGTGCCGCACTGTAGAACATAGAACATAGAACATTACAGCGCAGTACAGGCCCTTCGGCCCTCGATGTTGCGCCGACCAGTGGAACCAATCTAAAGCCCCTCTAATCTACACTATTCCAATATCATCCATATGTTTATCCAATAACCATTTGAATGCTCTTAATGTTGACGAGTCCACTACTGCTGCAGGCAGGGCATTCCACTCCCTTACTACTCTCTGAGTAAAGAACCTACCTCCAGCATCTGTCCTATATCTCTCACCCCTCAATTTAAAGCTATGTCCCCTCGTGCTAGCCAACACCATCCGAGGAAAAAGGCTCTCACTATCCACCCTATCTAATCCTCTGATCATCTTGTATGCCTCTATTAAGTCACCTCTTAACCTTCTCTCTAACGAAAACAACCTCAAGACCCTCAGCCTTTCCTCATACGATTTTCCCACTATACCAGGCAACATCCTGGTAAATCTCCTCTGCACCCTTTCCAACACTTCCACATCTTTCCTATAATACGGTGACCAGAACTGTACGCAATACTCCAAATGCGGCCGCCCCAGAGTTTTGTACAGTTGCAGCATGACCTCCTGGCTCCGAAACTCAATCCCTCTACCAATAAAAGCTAACACACCGTATGCCTTCTTAACAACCCTATCAACCTGGGTGCCAACTTTCAGGGATCTATGCACATGGACACCCAGATCCCTCTGTTCATCCACACTACCAAGTATCTTACCATTAGCCCAGTACTCTGTATTCCTGTTACTCCTTCCAAAGTGAATCACCTCACACTTGTCCACATTAAACTCCATTTGCCACCTCTCAGCCCAGCTCTGCAGCCTATCTATGTCCCTCTGTAACCTGCCACTTCCCTCCGCACTGTCTACAACTCCACCGACTTTAGTGTCATCTGCAAATTTACTAATCCATCCTTCCACGCCCTCATCCAGGTCATTAATAAAAATGACAAACAGCAGTGGCCCCAAAACAGATCCCTGCGGCACACCACTAGTAACTGAACTCCAGGATGAATATTTCCCATCAACCACCACCCTTTGTTTTCTTACAGCTAGCCAATTCTTGATCCAAACCACTAAATCACCCTCAATCCCATGTGTCCGTATTTTCTGCAAAAGCTTACCATGGGGAACCTTATCAAACGCTTTGCTGAAATCCATATACACCACATCAACCGCTTTACCCTCATCCACCTCTTTGGTCACCTTCTCAAAGAACTCAATAAGGTTTGTGAGGCACGACCTACCCTTCACAAAACCGTGCTGACTATCCCTAATCAAATTATTCCTTTCCAGGTGATTATAAATCCTATCTCTTATAATCCTTTCCAATACTTTGCCCACAACAGAAGTAAGGCTCACCGGTCTATAATTACCAGGGTTGTCCCTACTCCCCTTCTTGAACAAGGGGACAACATTTGCTATCCTCCAGTCTTCTGGCACTGTTCCTGTAGACAATGACAAGACAAAAATCAAAGCCAAAGGCTCTGCAATCTCCTCCCTAGCCTCCCAGAGAATCCTAGGATAAATCCCATCCGGCCCAGGGGACTTATCTATTTTTACCCTTTCCAGAATTGCTAACACCTCCTCCTTATGAACATCAATCCCATCCAGTCCAACAGCCTGCATCTCAGTACTCCCCTCGACAACACTGTCCCTCTCCAGTGTGAATACCGACGAAAAATATTCATTTAGTGTCTCTCCTATCTCTTCAGACTCCACGCTCAACTTCCCACTACTGTCCTTGACTGGCCCTAATCTTACCCTAGTCATTCTTTTACTCCTGACATACCTATAGAAAGCTTTAGGGTTTTCCTTGATCCTACCTGCCAAAGACTTCACATGTCCCACGCTGGCTCTTCTTAACTCTTTCTTTAGGTCCTTCCTGGCTAACTTGTAACTCTCAAGCACCCTAACTGAGCCTTCACGTCTCATCTTAACATAAGTCTCCTTTCTCTTCACAAGAGATTCAACCTCCTTAATAAACCACGGTTCCCTCACACGTCTGCTTCCTCCCTGCCTGACAGGTACATATTTATCAAGGACGTGTAGTAGCTGTTCCTTGAACATGTTCCACATTACAATTGTGCCCATCCCCTGCAGTTTCCTTCCCCAACCTATGTCAGCTAAATCTCGCCTAATCGCATCATAATTTCCTTTCCCCCAGCTATAACCCTCGCCCTTTGGTATATACCTATCCCTTTCCATTGCTAAGGTAAACGTAATCGAATTGTGGTCACTGTCACCAAAGTGCTCCCTTACCTCCAAATCTAACACCTGGTCTGGTTCATTACCCAATTACTGAGGGAGTGTCGCACTGTCAGAGAGTCAGTACTGAGGGAGTGCCTCACTGTCAGTGGGTCAGTGCTGAGGGAGTGCCGCACTGTCAGAGGGTCAGTACTGAGGGAGTGCCGCACTGTCAGAGGGCCAGTACTGAGGGAGTGCTGCACTGTCAGAGAGTCAGTACTGAGGGAGTGCCTCACTGTCAGAGGGTCAGTACTGAGGGAGTGCCGCACTGTCAGAGGGTCAGTGCTGAGGGAGTGCTGCACTGTCAGAGGGTCAGTACTGAGGGAGTGCCGCACTGTCAGAGGGTCAGTACTGAGGGAGTGCCGCACTGTCAGAGGGTCAGTACTGAGGGAGTGCCTCACTGTCAGAGGGTCAGTACTGAGGGAGTGCCGCACTGTCAGAGGGTCAGTGCTGAGGGAGTGCTGCACTGTCAGAGGGTCAGTACTGAGGGAGTGCCGCACTGTCAGAGTGGTCAGTGCTGAGGGAGTGCCGCACTGTCAGAGGGTCAGTGCTGAGGGAGTGCCGCACTGTCAGAGTGGTCAGTGCTGAGGGAGTGCCGCACTGTCAGAGGGTCAGTGCTGAGGGAGTGCCGCACTGTCAGAGTGGTCAGTGCTGAGGGAGTGCCGCACTGTCAGAGGGTCAGTACTGAGGGAGTGCCGCACTGTCAGAGGGTCAGTACTGAGGGAGTGCCGCACTGTCAGAGGGGTAATACTGCAGGCCCATTTGCCCTCTCTGGTGTATGAGATCACCACCAATTGAAGGAAGCGCAGTGGACGTATCTCCACGTCCTCGGGAATATTTATCTCTCAAAAAACTTCACAAAACGATCATCGATCGAGTCAACACAGATGCTGGAAATGTCCAAAGGAATGCACCAGAGATTGTTCTGGAACGTCTTTGGAAATTTCATTTTTCTAGCTGGTTTCAGTATCAGAAAAATGAGGCAAATCTTTGCTGTTAAAAAACGATAAAGAAAATGTCACCCAGGGCTGTTGGATTGCAAATCGTGTGGAGATGCCGGCGTTGGACTGGGGTAAACACAGTAAGAAGTTTAACGACACCAGGTTAAAGTCCAACAGGTTTATTTGGTAGCAAAAGCCACACAAGCTTTCGGAACTCTAAGCCCCTTCTTCAGGTGAGTGGGAATTCTGTTCACAAACAGAGCATATAAAGACACAGACTCAATTTACATGAATAATGGTTGGAATGCGAATACTTACAACGAATCAAGTCTTTAAGAAACAAAACAATGTGAATGGAGAGAGCATCAAGACAGGCTAAAAAGTTTCACTGGCTGTCTTGTCTGGAGACAATACACATCTTTTTAGCCTGTCTTGATGCTCTCTCCATTCACATTGTTTTGTTTCTTAAAGACTTGATTAGTTGTAAGTATTCGCATTCCAACCATTATTCATGTAAATTGAGTCTGTGTCTTTATAAGCTCTGTTTGTGAACAGAATTCCCACTCACCTGAAGAAGGGGCTTAGAGCTCCGAAAGCTTGTGTGGCTTTTGCTACCAAATAAACCTGTTGGACTTTAACCTGGTGTTGTTAAACTTCTTACTGGGATTGCAAATCGCCATGGCAACTGTGGGTGTGGGAAAGTGGAGAAAAACCACCATGAACATCATTGAATCTCATTGGGCAAAATAACCAAACCCTGCTCCTTATAAACCGAACCCTGCTCCTTATAAACCGAACCCTGCTCCTTATAAACCGAACCCTGCTCCTTATAAACCGAACCCTGCTCCTTATAAACCGAACCCTGCTCCTTATAAACCGAACCCTGCTCCTTATAAACCGAACCCTGCTCCTTATAAACCGAACCCTGCTCCTTATTTCGGCTTCACTGCTGACCTGGAATAATCAACAATAGTTTACCCTGGAAACTGTTACTTCGCTCCCAGCCCCGGAGGGTCCTAATGCCCCCTCGCTGGTGACCCGTGTTAGTGTGGGGGGAGAACAGGTTGCCAAAGATGGGGAGGTGGCAGGGGGTGGGGGGAGGAAGATGTCTGATGCCTGTGTGTGTGTGTGGATGGGGGTGGAGGGAGGGGAGGTGTCTGATGCGTGTGTGTGTGTGTGGGTGAATGTGGGTGTGGGGGAGTGTGGGTGAGTGTGTGTGGGGGTGTGGGAGAGTGTGGGGGAGTGTGGGTGTGGGGAAGTGTGGGTGTGGGTGAGTGTGTGTGTCTGGGTGTGGGAGAGTGTGGGGGAGTGTGGGTGTGGGGAAGTGTGGGTGTGGGTGAGTGTGTGTGTGGGTGTGGGAGAGTGTGGGGGAGTGTGGGTGTGGGAGAGTGTGGATGTGGGTGTGGGGGAGTGTGGGTGTGGGGGAGTGTGGGTGTGGGGGAGTGTGGATGTGGGGGGGTATGGGTGTGGGGGAGTGTGGGTGTGGGGGAGTGTGGGTGTGGGGGAGTGTGGGTGTGGGGGGGTGTGGGTGTGGGGGGGTGTGGGTGTGGGGGGGTGTGGGTGTGGGGGAGTGTGGGAGTGTGGGTGTGGGGGAGTGTGGGTGTGGGGGGGTGTGGGGGGGGAGTGTGGGTGTGGGGGAGTGTGGGTGTGGGGGAGTGTGGGTGTGGGGGAGTGTGGGTGTGGGGGAGTGTGGGTGTGGGGGGGTGTGGGGGAGTGTCTGGGTGAGTGTGGGTGTCGGTGTAGGGGAGTGTGGGTGAGTGTGTGGGTGAGTTTGGGTGTGGGGGAGTGTGGGTGTGGGGGAGGGTGGGTGTGGGGAAGTGTGTGTGTGGGTGTGGGTGAGTGCGGGTGTGGGGAAGTGTGGGTGTTGGGGAGTGTGGGTGTGGGTGTGGGGGAGTGTGGGTGTGGGTGTGGGGGAGTGTGGGTGTGGGGAGTGCGTGTGTGGGTTTGGGTGTGGGGGAGTGTGGGTGTGGGGGAGTGTGGGTGTGGGGGAGTGTGGGTGTGGGGGAGGGTGGGTGTGGGGAAGTGTGTGTGTGGGTGTGGGTGAGTGTGGGTGTGGGGAAGTGTGGGTGTTGGGGAGTGTGGGTGTGGGGGAGTGTGGGTGTGGGTGTGGGGAGTGTGTGTGTGGGTTTGGGTGTGGGGGAGTGTGGGTGTGGGGGAGTGTGGGTGTGGGGGAGTGTGGGTGTGGGGGAATGTGGGTGTGGGGGAATGTGGGTGTGGGTGTGGGGGAGTGTGTGTGTGGGTTTGGGTGTGGGGAAATGTGGATGTGGGGGAATGTGGATGTGGGGGAGTGTGGGTGTGGGTGTGGGGGAGTGAGTGTGTGTGTGTGTGGGTGTGGGGGAGTGTGTGTGTGGGTGTGGGGGAGTGTGGGTGTGGGGGAATGTGGGTGTGGGGGAGTGTGTGTGTGGGTGTGGGGGAGTGTGGGTGTGGGGGAGTGTGGGTGTGGAGGGGTGTGGGGGAGTGTGGGTGTGGAGGGGTGTGGGGGAGTGTGTGTGTGGGTGTGGGGGAGTGTGTGTGTGGGTGTGGGGGACTGTGGGTGTGGGGGAGTGTGTGTGTGGGTGTGGGGGAGTGTGTGTGTGGGTGTGGGGGAGGGTGGGGAGATGGGGGAAATATGGCTGGGAAGAGGCACGAACCGGACCTTTGGCCTTGAAGACAATCTTCCCGACTCCCCACACTGATCCTCCAGCCCGGCCTGCCGATAACAACTCGCCCATTGCGTTTCGCAGACACAATCCATCAACACAATTTGCTCTGAAGAATCTTTGACAAAGGGTTGTCTGGATTCGAAACATCAGCTCTTTTCTCTCCTTACAGATGCTGCCAGACCCGCTGAGATTTTCCAGCATTTTCTCTTTTGGTTTCAGATTCCAGCATCCGCAGTAATTTGCTTTTATCCAGTTTTTTTGCCCTGAGGAATTGTGGAGGATTCTTTGATTCTCCTCTTCTGACAAACTTACACATTGCGAACAGGAGGAGGCCATTCAGCCCCTCGAGCCTGCTCTGCTATTCAATAAGATCGGGGCAGCTCTGATCGCCGCCTCAACTCCACTTTCCTGCTGGTTTCCCATGAGCCTTAACTCCCTTGTCAATCTGTCTAACTCAACCGTAACTATATTCAATGAGCCACAGATTCCACTGCTCTGGGGGAGGGGGGGCAGTGGGCGGAGGCAGGGGGGGAGGAGGCAGGGGGGGAGGAGGCAGGGGGGGAGGAGGCAGGGGGGGAGGAGGCGGGGGGGAGGAGGCAGGGGGAACAGCAAACACCAGCGACCCTCCCTGAGCACCCAACCTACTGCACAAAGCATACAATCCTCTCTGGGGCAAGGCGACGCACAGTGGTAATGACCAGTAATCCAGAGGCCCAGGCTAATGCCCTGGGGGCACGGGTTCAAATCCCACAACAGCAGCTGGTGGAATTTAAATTTAATTAATAAAAATCAGGAATTAATAAAAGTCATGCCTCTGTAATGGTGACCATGGAGCTACCATCAATTGTTGCCAGCTGGCTCACTAATGTCCTTTACCGAACAAAATCTGCATCTGTGGTGACCCACTGTAACTACATGTGTATGCCTGGACACACCCATGCTGCACCTGGCCCGAGGCTCCTCCCTTTCCACCTAAGACTCCTCCCTTTCCACCTGAGCGAGGTATAAAGGTGATGGTTCCTCCTCCTCGCCTCAGTCTGGGCCAGGTTAGCTACAAGGGTGTGCTCCAGTTCTTTGCAAATAAAAGCCTGTTATTTCACCGACTCGCTGGAGTCCTCATATCGTAATTGATAGTGCATCAGCGTCCTTATCTGGTCCGGCCTACATGTGACTCCAGAGCCACTGAGTGGCCTGGCCCAAGGCTGGGAACATAAAGCTTGGCAGAACGAGGGAGGGACATTGAACAGCTGTCAGGGAGAACTGGCCTCCCTTCTCACATCAAAGAATCAGCATAAGGCCATACAGCCCAGTGTGAATCTGCTGGCTCTTTGAAAGAGCTGTCTAAACTCCCCTGTTTGCTCCCCAGACCCCTGCAATTTGATAGTTCCTGCAGGCATGCCCGATTGGCTTCTGAAAGTTCCTTTGAATCTTATGCCATCACCCTTTCAGGCAGTACGTTCCAGATCTTTCATAGAATCCCTACAGTGCAGAAGGAGGCCATTCAGCCCATCGAGTCTGCATTGACTACAAATCCACCCAGGCCCTATCCCCATACCCCACATAGCTCATTCCCCTGACACTAAGGGGCAAATTAGCATGGTCAATCCACCTAACCCGCACATCTTTGGACTGTGGCAGGAAACCGGAGCACCTGGAGGAAACCCAAACAGACATGGGGAGAACGTGCAGACTCCACACAGACAGTGACCCCAAGCCGGGAATCGAACCCGGGTCTCTGAGGCTGTGAGGAAGCAATACTAACCACTGTGCCACCGTGTCACCAAAAATCTCTGGTCGCCACACTCCGACGCCTGTTTGGGTACACTGAGGGAGAATTTAGCACGGCCAATGCGCCTAACCTGCATGTTTTTCAGACTGTGGGAGGAAACCCACGCAGACACAGGGAGAACATGCAAACTCCACACAGACAGTGACCCAAAGCTGGAATTGAGGAATTGAACCTGGGTCCCTGGCGCTGTGAGGCAGCAGTGCTAACCACTGTGTCACTTTTCATCTTCGTTGAAATAATTTCTTCTAATTTTCCTCCCCAACAGACCCAGCATGAAGTTCCTCCCCCCTCCCATTCCCCACTCCCATTCCCCCCACCCATTCCCCACTCCCATTCCCCCCACCCATTCCCCCCCAGCCCGAGCAATCTGCTACGACCAATTCGCTCGCGTTTCACTGGGATCGGAAGACGTACCTTTCGCTGAATCATCGGACACGTAATCCTTGATGTCAATCATCAGTTTTTTGTGAGGTATCAGGAAGATGTGATCCTTGAAGCCAATCAGGATGTCGCCACAATTATTGAGGAAACACGCAAAGGTGAGCGTGCGATCCAGAACAAACTCAATCAGCAGAGAACCGTACAGATCCCAGACTTTAATCACATCATCACCACTGCAACAAGTCAACAAGAGTCAGAATAAAGATTCACACAGCCATGAAAAGAAGCAATCAAAACCGCGCAGTGAGGCCAACTGAACAGGTGGAGCAGAAACAGAAAATGCTGGAAATTCTCAGTAGGTCTGACAGCGTCTGTGGGGAGGGAACAGAGCCAACGCTTCGAGTCTGGGTGAGATCAGGAATGGAGAAGTGGAAAAATGGAAGAGAGAAAGAAGGGTGATAAAAATGGATGAATGAGATGAAAAGAAGAAACAGAATGAAATAAAATAAATGGAAATGGGGTGAAGGTGGAGGAGAGAGTGGGGACTCAATTCTATTGACGGATAAAATATCAAAGCAGAGAGCTTATGTAAAACCTGTACCGGACCGTGCAGTATTGTGTCCAGTTTGAGCTCCATGTGCAAAGGAATGACTTACGAGAGTGATACCAGAATTGAAAGGTTATAATACTTGTGGGGAGACCAAAACTAGGTACCATAAAGTTCAAATAATCATTAATAAATCCAAAACAAAATTCAGGAGAAACCTCTTGGTTAGGATGTGGAACTCGCTCCCACAGGGAGTGATTGAGGTGAATATTATCAATACATTTCAGGGAAAGCTGGATAAACAAATGAGGGAGAAAGGAATAGAAGGATGTGGTGTTGGGTTGGGATAAAGTTAAGGGTAGGAGGAGGTTTGTCTCTGCTCCAACTGATTGGTTTCTGTACTGAACATTCTATATAATACTACATGATGATTGTAGGCAGTTCCTATAGATTTATAGATATATTTCTTTTTGCTTTTTAAGGGGAATGTTTAAAGTTCATCCTTTTTCTACATGCAACCAGTGTGTCTGGCAGACATTTATCTCAGATGCTGGGAGAGCAGAATAATTTTTAGCCCCGTCGTTTTGATTAGGATAGAGCTAATGGATTTTTGTTTATAGATGAAGATTTTTCCCTGGGGTTTTTGATTAGGTTGATTGACAGGATCATGTGATAATGTGGTTAATGGGAGGAGCTAGGTTTGGAGCAGAGAAACAGCTTTCAGTTCTGGCTGGGGTTTGTTTAAAGACAGAGGTCTGTCTGCAAGTTGCTCTGAAACTGAAAATCTCTCTGAAAGCTTCAAGACTGTCTACACTCCTTATATTTGTGGTTGCTAACTGCATTTAAAGTGGAATTTTAACACTGTAAGAAAATGTTTCCCATCCACCACCATCCTCCTCGGTCTGACTGAACTGCTTCTCTCACCCA
The DNA here is from genome assembly GCF_964213995.1 of Mustelus asterias. NCBI lineage: Eukaryota > Metazoa > Chordata > Chondrichthyes > Carcharhiniformes > Triakidae > Mustelus > Mustelus asterias. Next base: position 156,317,924 of record NC_135803.1, on the reverse strand, counting down.
ACAATTTCTCCTTTAACCCGTCTCACTTCCTCCAAATAAAAGGTGTGGCTATGGGCACCCGCATGGCTCCCAGTTATGCCGGTCTCTTTATGGGTTATGTGGAGCATTCCTTGTTCCAGCCCTACTCTGCACTCCTCCCACAACTCCTTTAGCGGGACATCGATGACTATTTCGGTGCCGCTTCGTGCTCTCGTCTGGACCTGAAAAATTTTAACGATTTTGATTCCAATTTCCACCCCTCTCTCACCTTCACATGGTCCATCTCTGACACTTCTCTTCCCTTCCTTGACCTCTCTGTCTCCATTTCTGGTGATAAACTGTCCACCAGTATCCATTACAAACCCACCGACTCCCACAACTGCCTCGACTCCAGCTCTTCACACCCCACATCCTGTCAGGACTCCATCCCATTCTCTCAGTTCCTTCGCCTTCGCCGCATCTGTTCTGATGAAGCCACTTTCCAAAATAGCGCTGCCGATATGTCTTCCTTCTTCCTCAATCATGGTTTTCCACCCACTGTGGTTGACAGGGCTCTCAACCACGTCCAACCCATCCCCCGGGCCACTGCTCTCACCCCTTCCCTTCCCTCCCAGAAGCAGGATGGGGTCCCCCTTGTCCTCACTTTTCACTCCACCAGTTTCCACATTCAAAGCATCATCCTCCGCCATTTCCACCAACTCCAGCACGATGCCGCCACTCAACACATCTTCCCCTCACTCTCCCTGTCAGCATTCCGCAGGGACCGTTCTCTCTGGGACACCCTGGTCCACTCCTCCATCACACCCAACACCTCACCCCCTGCCCACGGCACCTTCCCATGCAATCGCAGAAGGTGCAACACCTATCCCTTTACCTCCTCCCTGCTCAACATCCCAGGTCCTAAACACTCCTTTCACAGTGCTTCACATGAACCTCCTTCAACCTGGTCTATTGCATTCGCTGCTCCCAATGCGGTCTACTCTATATTGCAGAGACCAAACGCAGACTGTGTGACTGCTTTGCTGAACACCTTTGGTCTGTCCGCAAGCAGGACTCAGATCTTCCTGCCGCTTGCCACCCCAACACACCACCCGCTCTCCTGTCCACATGTCCATCCTTGGCCTTTTGCAATGTTCCAACAAACCCCAACACAAACTGGAGGAACAGCCCCTCATCTTCCGATTGGACACTTTACAGCATTCCGCACTGAACACTGAGTTCAACAACTTCAGAGCCTGAACTCTCCCCTCCACCCTCACCCCATTTCCATTTAGTTTATTCTATTTCATTTAATCTCACTCATCCATTTTTATCATCCTGCTTTCTCTCTTCCATTTTGCCATTCCCGATCTCATCCAGACTCGAAACGTTGGCTCTGTCCCCTCCCCACAGACGCTGTCAGACCTCTGAGATTTTCCAGCCCTTTCTGTTTCTGATCCACCTGTTCAATTGGTGCCACCACCAATCAATGTTCACCCACTTCATTGGACAATGATTGGGAGCAGGAATCCTGTCTGCCACTCCTGGCCGAGCTGACGAACATCTGGACATCTCCCTACATTCCATTGACAAGGCCAGATGCAAGAACAAAACTCAGCCATTCCAATTCTATATCACTCAGTGACACAATATCACATTATCACTGCTCATCTGAATAGACTGATGTATATGTTGCCTGGATTGAGTGGCATGCCTTATGAGGATATGAGGATAGGCTGAGGGAGCTCGGTCTTTTCTCCTTGGAGGGACGTAGGATGAGAGGAGACCGAATAGAGGTATATAAGATGTTGAGAGGCATAGATTGGGTGGACTCTCAGAGGCTTTATCCCAGGGTGGAAATGGCTGCTACGAGAGGACACAGGTTTAAGGTGCTGGGGGGTAGGTACAGGGGAGATGTTAGGGGGAAGTTTTTCACACAGAGGGTGGTGGGCGAGTGGAATCGGCTGCCGTCAGTGGTGGTGGAGGCAAACTCAATAGGGTCTTTTAAGAGACTCCTGGATGAGTACATGGGACTTAATAGGATGGAGGGTTATAGGTAGGTCTAAAAGGTAGGGATATGTTCGGCACAACTTGTGGGGCCGAAGGGCCTGTTTCGTGCTGTAGTTTTCTATGTTTCTATACCGTGGTCTTAAAGGGAAACATTCATCGCTCCACCATTGGCGGCTGTGCCTCCAGCTGCCTGGGCCCGAAGCTCTGGAAATCTCTCTGTCGGTGCAGACTCGATGGGCCAAAGGGCCTTTTCTGCACTATATGACTCTCCCTAAACCCGTCCATTGTCTACCCCCCGTCCCCCTTTAAAATTACCCTTTGACCAAACATTTGACCTCTTGTCCCAACATCACTTCATTTAACTCAATGCCACATTTTGTCAGATTTAATTCTGGGACGCAGCATTGGAGGTTTTAAGGTGAAAGGCGCTATCTAAATACATGGTGTTGTTCCTGGTCTAGTTTCTCAGAGCCTCCCTGGGTGGAACCTGTAGCAATGGTGGAAGGAGTGTCTGGTGTCTGTATTCACCTGCAGCTCAGGAAGATGTTCTGCTTGGGGCAGGCGTCAGTAATCACTGTCCCGTTTGTCTGCTCACTTTCCCACTTTGTCTGCGATTCACTTTTAACATCTAAAACAACAGAGAATGTTTCAAAGTGTATTCACTAACTGAATATTGCATCACCAGCCAGGGTTTACTGTCAATCCCTGGCTGTCTTTGAAGCAGCCTTAATAAAAACAAAATAGACAGTCGGAGGATGGTCCAGAACTGATTTGATTTATTATTGTCACATGTATTAACATTCAGTGAAAAGTATTGTTTCTTGCGTGCTATACAGACAAAGCATACCGTTCATAGAGAAGGAAAGGAGAGGGTGCAGAATGTAGTGTTACAGTCATAGCTAGGGTGTAGAGAAAGATCAACTTAATGCAAGATAGGTCCATTCAAAAGTCTGACAGCAGCAGGGAAGAAGCTGTTCTTGAGTAGGTTGGTACGTGACCTCAGACTTTTGTATCTTTTTCCCGACGGAAGAAGGCGGAAGAGAGAATGTCCGGGGTGCGCGGGACCTTAATTATGCTGGCTGCTTTGCCGAGGCAGCGGGAAGTGTAGACAGAGTCAATGGATGGGAGGCTGGTTTGCGTGATGGACTAGGCTTCGATCATGACCCTTTGTCGTTTCTTGCGGTCTTGGGCACAGCAGGAGCCCATACCAAGCTGTGATACAACCAGAAAGACTGCTTTCTAAGGTTGGTGAGAGTCGTAGCTGACATGCCAAATTTCCTCAGTCTTCTGAGAAAGTAGAGGCGTTGGTGGGCTTTCTTAACTATAGTGTCGGCATGGGGGGATCAGGACAGGTTGTTGGTGATCTGGACACCTAAAAACCTGAAGCTCTCGACCCTTTCTACTTCATCCCCGTTGATGTAGACAGGGGCATGTTCTCGTTTATACTTCCTGAAGTCAATGACAATCTCCTTCGTTTTGGGCAGAGCAGGTATGGGATGTCCAAATCAGTGATGGAACTGGCCGAGCGAAGGAGTGCAAGATGCAGGCTGTCTTCCCAAAACCTTATACCGTCATGGAAAAACTCGCCAGTCTCGGGAGTGGAGGCGCGAATCCCAAAATTGGGTCCCAACTGCCAATTTTTTTTTAAGGTGTCTGTTAAAACCCTGCCCAGGGTTAACGTTTCATCTTGATGATTTTTTTGTCAGAACTATGGCAGGCAGAAGAGGTTAGTACAAAAAGGATGATGGTGCAAGACAGAAGTAGATGGTAACGGGACCAGTAAAGCATGTTCATGATAATTATTCCTGACCTCCACAGATCATCTCTATTGATCTTTCACCTCCTCCCCCCTCTCCCCCACCCCCGCCTCGGCACTTCCTTAAAATTTGCAACATGCAACAATCAATTGGACAATATCCAGCTTGGTGATCGTGCAAAGGTCTGTTGACCTCGGCTGGGAATTTGTGGCCTTGGGGCGAGTGCGGCTGGAAAATCCCCCCCACGGTGTATTGTTTACCGTTAAGTATGTGTGGTTATGAAACAACATTACCATGTTTCTCACTGGCTGGTACCTGGGGGCAGAATCACAAGCGTCAACGTGACTGACAAACCTCGCGTGGGTGACATTGGGGTCGCTGCCTATTTCGCAGTGACTGCAGCAACCCCAGCCCCATCGCAACTCAGCACACACAGGAGACAAAACCTGCCTTTGTATCTCCTCTCCCTAACTCCCTATCTCCATTCCTGCCAGCTTCCTACCTTGTGAGGCGCCGGGAGAAAACGAGAGCAGGATGGAATCTGCAGCCACAATATCAACAAAGAGGATGAGTCCAGACTCGAGTCCCAGGCACAGCTGGCTGGCCTGAAAGGGAAGCAAATGATCAGAAATCTCCGTTACTGTCTCTGGGTGTAAGCGAGGCTCGGCACTCCCCCTCCCGCTCAGAGTCATCTTCTCAAGACCCCATTACAGAGTCTGAAGCCTCGTGGGGCCTCAGGTTTAAATCTAATCTGAAAGATTGTTCTGTGGCAGTGCTGCACTCCCTCAGCACTGAACTGGAGTGTTAGCCTGGATTACAGACTCAGATATCAGCAACTCAGACCCAGAACCCTCTGGCTCAGAGGCAGTCAAAGGTCACAACTTCAATACTCACTGTCTGCAACGGGGTAGTGAGAAAAACAGACCAGACCACCCTGAACACACAGCCATCTCCTACGCAATAATTTCACACACACACACAGCTGTTCATGTATGCACACACACACACTCTCTCACGCACACACGCATACACACAGCTGCTCATGTATGCACACACACACACTCTCACGCACTCTCTCACGCACACACACACGCATACACACAGCTGCTCACGTATGCACACACACATACGTGTATACACACACACACACACACAGGCAGTGACCGAGTGTTGTCAGAGAGGGCAGGCTGACTATACGCATTATAATGTGATTGGAACAAGCTCCCTCTACCCAGACACAGCAAACTGTCCTGCTCCCATATTCCAATGACAACCAATCAGGAGCCGTGTTTGGATCCCAGCTGAAATTAAATAGATTTTCAGGCCCACCGAGAGAGAGAAGTGTAACACTGGGCCCCCTCCACATTATTCCAAAGGTTAAGGGTCAGTGTCTCCCCCTCTCACTAGGTGACCCCCCCCCCCCCCCCCCCCCCCCGGCCCCACCTGCTTCACTTACTATTCTTGAGAATGTGATGATGTCTTGCGGCATTGGCACTTCGTGGAGTAGTTGTAATTTTGGTAGGCTCCAGATCTTTAGACGTTTTCCTGAAGTTTCCTGGCTCATGCTGAGTAGTTGATTGTGATTTGTGTCGTGTTTTAATAGGATCACCTGCAACACATCCCTTCAGGTAAAACCCCAAATTCACGCGCTCTCATTAACCTGCCTCAGTGGCAGCTCTGCGTCTCTCACCTCCAAATCCCACTCCAGAAACTCACACACCCAATCAAAGCACAGGCTCCCACAACAGCATTGAGGGCGTGCTGCATTGGCAGCGGTGCCATCTCTTTAATGAGACATTAGAAATGCCTCAGGTCTCACCGGACCAGTGGCTCAGTGGTTAACACTGCTGCCTCACAGCGCCAGGGACCCAGGTTCGATTCCCGGCTTGGGCCACTGTCTGTGTGGAGTCTGCACGTTCTCCCCGTGTCTGCGTGGGTTTCCTCCGGGTGCTCCGGTTTCCTTCCACAATCTGAAAGATGTGCGGGTTAGGGTGCATTAGCCGTGCTAAATTCTCCCTCAGTTGCACCCGAACAGGCGCCGGAGTGTGGCGACTCGGGGAATTTCACAGTAACTTCATTGCAGTGTTAATGTAAGCCTTACTTGTGACTAATAAATAAACTTTATTTACTTTAAATTATTTCTATTGAACCTTTTCCAATCTCAGGATGTCCCAAGGCACTTTACAGCCTTGTATCTTTTCTGTGCAGTCACTGTTGTAATGTAGGAAACACAGCAGTCAATCTAAGCACAGCAAGATCCCACAATCTACAGAATGGTTGTCACCCTGCCAGCTTGCTCAGGAGTCTGAAGGAATTGAAAGTTATTCTCAAGAACACAGCTACAATTGAACAAAAACAAGATAAAATTCCTACACGCCTTTGAAAATTATATTCTTAAAATAAAACTATTTCTAATATTCTGTTTATTGATTATAAATATACTGGAGACTGGGGAAAGAGGTTGCTTAACTCGAGTCAATAATCATCCAACTGGGAACTGAAGTTGGTTCGTTTTCCAATTGGGATTAGGAAGGCGGGGCCACCACAAGGCTGGATAACCAATGGCAGCATTGCATGGGTGAGGCTTTGCCAGGATGGCCATGTCAGGTGACCAATGGTGGGCGAGCTGGGGGTCAGGTGATGAAAGCTCCAGGGTTGGGTTTGACCAGAGTTGGCAACTGTCCATTGGGCCTCACCCGGAGTGGCTCTGTCGCCTGGATACTCACGTGGTTCTTGTGTGCTTGCATCTCGTGGTATTTTAAATTTGCCACCTCGGTGTCCATGAAGAGTATCCGCCCATCCTGTCAAAGGGAAACAGCCAAAATTCACCCTCTGATCCCTCAGGAAAAGGCCCAACAAAGACTGCTCCTTCCTGAGGGACACAAACACATAACCTGTTTGATATTGAGGCATTTGTAAGAATAAAACCTATGGAATTAAAGGGGCAATTGCTGTGAGAATACTAAACTGGTGGAGGATTGAAAGCAGAGAGCAGTGGAGAACGTTTTTTACAGACTTGAGGGGGTGGGTGCGATGGAGAGGCAGCGCGCAGGCCAGGGCTGGGCGGAGTGGGGCGCGCAGACCGGGGGAGGCGGAGTGGGGAGCGCAGACCGGGGGAGGCGGAGTGGGGAGCGCAGGCCAGGAGGGGGCAGAGTGGGGAGCTCGGGCCAGGACAGGGCGGAGTGGGGCGCGCAGGCCAGGGGGGGCGGAGTGGGGAGCGCAGGCCAGGAGGGGGCAGAGTGGGGAGCTCGGGCCAGGACAGGGCGGAGTGGGGCGCGCAGGCCAGGGGGGGCGGAGTGGGGTGCGCAGACCGGGGGGGGGGCGGAGTGGGGTGCGCAGACCAGGGGGGGGGGGGGGCGGAGTGGGGAGCGCAGGTCAGGAGGGGGCAGAGTGGGGCACGCAGGCCAGGAGGGACGGAGTGGGGCGCACAGGGCAGAAGGGTTGGGAGGGAGAGGGGGGGGTGGGTGGAGGGGGTTGGAGAGGGGGTGAGTGGGGGTGGATGGAGGGGGGTGTAAATGAGGAATGGGTGGAGAGGTGGGTGGAGGGGTGGATGAAGGGGGATGGATGGAGGGGGGGTGTAGATGAGGAGGGGGTGGAGGGTGGGTGTAGATGGGGAGTGGGCAGAGCGGCCAGGCGCAGTATAGCAATGTTCCCCGGGGCGTGTGTTAGTATCACTGCTCTTCTCTGAAGTGTAGGAATGACCTGGGCTTGGGGAAACCAAACACAATTCTGTCTGCAGAATGTGTGAATGTGAAGCAGTGAGGGGGACGGTTACTGGCTTCACACAGCAATGACAGAGTGTGGTGAAATGGACAGAGACGTGACAGATACTCTTTAACACAAGAGAAGTGTGAAGTGAAGAATGAGGGGATGTGATGTGATTCATGGGGCGGACGGTGGCATAAAGGTGATGTTGCTGAAGCAGGAATCAAGAAGCTCGGGCTCATGCCCTGGAGACAGGGGTTCAAATCCCACCACAGTCGCTGATGGAATTTAAATTCAATTAATAAATCTGGAATTGAAATCGAGGGGGCGATTCTCCCATCCCACTGTGCTGCTTGGGCCGGGAGATTCCAGCAGGGGCCGATTCGCGAGCTCCCCGTTGGGGGTCACAGCCTCTGCGCGTCTCCCAGTCAGCTCTGCACCAGAAATCGGCTCAAAGCTGCTGAATGTATTCACAAACTAATTTAAATCTAATTTAGATGCCATTCGTGGGCCTGGGACTGAAATCTCTGGACCCGCTAGCCTCTCCGCTCTGACGGGAGTGGTTCACTCCAGCGGGGTACAGAAATCCCAAGATAATAATGGACAGGTAGAAAAAATAACAAAATAGGTAAATGAAATGTTGGCCATAATCCCCAGAGGGTTGGATATAAAAGGCTGCAAGTTCAGTCACATTTACATTGATCTCTCATCAGCTTCCAGCTGGAATAAGTGTGCGCGGTTCAGAAGCAGACTCCAAGCATTAACTCTGTTTCTCTCCACAGAGTCTGCCAGACCCACCGAGTTTATCCAGAATTTTCTGTTTTAATTTCAGATTTCCTCTGGTGGGTGGGGGAGTCCAGGACAAGGGGGAAAGAACCTGAAAATCTGAGCCAGGCCATTCGGGAATGACATCAGGAAGCACTTGTGGAAATCTGGAACATTCTCCTCCAAAAAGCTTTGGATTCTGGAGGTCAATTAGAAATTTCAAAACTGGGGTGGATTTTTATTGATATGGAATCTAAGGGGCTGAATGGTCTCCTTCTGTTCCTGTGTATTGGCCTCAAGGGGCCACTGGCCTTGGAGGGGTCTCATTTACCTGTGTACTAGCCTGGAGAGGCCAAATGGCCTCCTTGTATCTGTGGGTTGACCTACAGGGGCTGAATGGCCTCCTTGTGTTCCTGTACAATGGCCTCGAGGGGCTGAATGGCCTCCCAATGCTCCTGTGTACTGATGTAGATGGGCTGAATGGCCTCCTTGTATTCCTGTGCAATGGCCTCGAGGGGCTGAATGGCCTCCCAATGCTCCTGTGTACTGATCTAAAGGAGCTGAATGGCCTCGTGTTATCTACCTTGCACCTTACCTCTAGGCCCAGTAGGAGAAACGCATTGCAGTCGGCACAAACCAGTCCTTCCACAGAGGTGAAGTAGATGGAGGAAGAGAGACAAGCAATGCAGCAACACTCGCACATCGGCAACTTCCACAGGCTGGGGTCAAACGGAGACAAACACCCTCCCTCAAGAATGGATCTGCGTAAATACAATAGAGAACAGACAATGGATCACAGTGGCAGAGTGAACAGGGTCACCATCACCCCTCACTCCTCAATAGAAGCTTCTGGATCTCTCTGTTAATAAGATCAGTGTCACTGTAAACTCTGACCTCTTCAATTTTCCCATTTGAGCACCACACCCACATTCCACCTACCCCCACCCCCGCCTCCTCCCCCACCCCAGCAATTCCACCGCTCTGTAACAAACCCTGTCAATCACCCTGAACTCTCCCTGTGCTCTCTATACTCCCCCAAGCAATGGTTTTCAGTGCTCACTTACGTCTTGGCCAACTGTTGGTTACCATTTGTACTTTCCAGTATGTACGGAATGTGCCACACAGCCAACCTGCAGGCTGGGTCGGTCCTATAGGAGATTGAGACTGTCAGGAGAGGCTAGAGGCAGAAATGAGGCATTTACTAATGTAGCGTCACCACCCCATCCCTACTTTCCACACACATGCATGCGCACACACAAACACACACACACCAACGCACACACACACACTCACCCGCATACATACACGTGCACATACACACACACACATACACTCACCCACATACACACACACGCACCATGCACACACACACACACGCATGCACACACGCACATACACACCCCCACACATGCACAAACACACACATGCACACCCACACGTGCACCCACACAAACATGCACACACATGCACAAACACACACTTGCATATGTACATTCATGCACCAGCACACACACACATGTACACACACACAAACACACAGTCATACACGTACACACACGCACACCATATATGATGAAACAAGACATACACACAACCAAAAAGTACAGAAACAAGACATACCCTCGAAACACTGAGTTAGGGATGGACAGTGAAGATGTCGGCTGGCCAGAAACACCCACTTCCTAGCAATAAGTAAAAGTGTAAGGCAGAGCACGTGACCTGATCTGGTTTACTTCCCGGCCTCAGTGTTCCTGATGTGGAGACGCCGGTGTTGGACTGGGGCAGACAAGACGTGAGGTCATACGACACCAGCCCAACAGGTTTATTTGAAATCACAAGCTTCCGGAGCGCTGCTCCTTCATCAGGTGAAGTGTCACCTGGTGTCATGTGACCTCTCACCTCGTGCTCCTGAGGTTAGATGTATTCCCCAAAAAGAAATGGTCTGTCTGAGGTCAGCTGACTCACCATCAGCCCAATGAGGTTGGGTCCTGGCCTCAGACTGTGTGACCTTAGCCTCACGCCAGCACACTGATTTTATCTAGAAACCCACAGTGGGACAGAGGCAACGTGATGATATTAATCTTTAGATCGGAGACTTTGATAGAGGGAATGGAAAAACAGAACATTTTAACAAAAGATGAGAGACTGAGAAATGTTAGTGTTCAGAGGGATCCAGGTGTCCTTGTACAAAAATCACAGAACGTTAACACAGGAGTGCAGCAAGTAATTAGGAAAGGAAACGGTATCTTGACTGCAGTAGAGAAGTGAGGAGGAGGTCTTGCTGGAGTTACATAAAGCTTGGGGGAGTCTCAATCTGGCATACTGTGTACAGTTTTAAAGTAAAGTAAAAGTTAAAGTAAAGTTTATTTATTTGTTACAGAAGGCTTACATTAACACTGCAATGAAGTTACTGTGAAAATCCCCCAATTGCCACACTCCGGCACCTGTTCGGGTACACTGAGGGAGAATTAAACATGGCCAATGCACCCAACCAGCACATCTTTCAGACTGTGGGAGGAAACCGGAGCACCCGGAGGAAACCCACGCAGACACGGGGAGAACGTGCAGACTCCACACAGTCAGTGACCCAAGCCGGGAATCGAACCTTAGTCCCTGGCGCTGTGAGGCAGCGGTGCGAACCACTGTGCCACCATGCCACCTGTTTTTAGTCCCATTTCCGAAGGAAGGGATATCATAGAATAGAATCGTAGAATCCCTACAGTACAGAAGGAGGCCATTCGGCCCATCGTGTCTGTACCGACCACAGTCACACCCAGGCCCTATTCCCATAACCCCACACATATACTTTCCATAGAGGGAGTGCAACAAAGGATCCCCAGAGACTGATCCCTGGGAATGGTCGTCTGAAGAGAGATTGAGGAGTCTGGGCCTCTATTCTCCAGAGTTTGGGAGGATGAGAGGTGACCTCATTGAAACATAACATTCTGCAGGAGTTTGACACGGTCGATGCTGAGAGGTTGTCCCGCCCCCAACCCAGTTGAAGAGTCCAAAATTCGGAATCAGAATGTGAGGATAAGGGATCAACCATTTCAGACTGAAAGGTGGAGATACGTCTTCACCTCAAGGGCTGTGAACCTGCACGTTTCCACATCAGAAGGTGTGACGTTCAGACGTTGAGAATATTCAAGTCTGAGGGCAATGGATATTTGGACTGAAGGTAATGAAGGAAGATGAGGAGGGGGAAAGGGGCGGAGAAGTGGAGTTGAGGTTGAAGATTTTCTTTGTTCTTTCAGACCCGAGTAAAGGGCAGAAGGTTTTTTTTTAGCTTAGTTCGGGCATCATGATTGGCACGGGCTTGGAGGGCCGAAGGGCCTGTTCCTGTGCGGTGCTTTTCTTTGTTCTTTAATTATCTTACTGAATGGGGGAGCAGGTTCGAGAGGCCGAATGGCCTATTCCTGCTCCCAATGGGGAGACGTTGGTCCAGTGCAATGAATGCTGGTACGACCCCCCCACCCCTCACTGATTGGGTGCATCCCCCCTCCCCCTGCCTTTCAGTTCATTACCTGACGGTGTAGATCCAGATCTCTGTGTTCTCCACCAGGAAGAAGACCAGGTTGTAGGCCCTGTGGTAGGAGTAGCTGGTCATATGCTGCACCGGTGTGTCTGTCGGCAGGGGGAGGACCACAGAAAGTTTGGTCCCCAGAGACTGAGACATGATCCGCAGACTAGAGTCAAAACACAGAAAACACAGGGAGATTTCTACAGCAACAGAAACAACAACTCCCATTTCTAAAAGTGTCTTTAACCAATTAATTATTTCTGAACTGTAGAATTCCCTGATTCCTGCTCAGGATAGTGACAGCGCAATCATTAATGTCCAAAGGCTACAGGAAAAAGTGAGTGCGAGAGAGAGCTGGGGAGACAGTCGGAGGGGGAATAACAAGGTGTCACGGAGAGGGTGGCCCATTTTGTTTAATTTATTGGCCACGAGGTCAGACACAATTTAAAAAGAGACAAAACTCACCATCAAATCAAAAAATACCCAGCTGGGAGGGAGCTCCCTGATAGAGAAAACCAATGTTCAAGATTACAGCCACTGGATACAGAGCACTGGCCATGTTACTCTGGACACTGGGTGTGACACTGGATGTCACTCTGGACACTGAGTGTGACACAAGGCGTGTTACTCTGGACACTGGATGTCACTCTGGACACTGGGTGTGACAATGGGATGTCACTCTGGACACTGGGTGTGACACAAGGTGTGTTACTCTGGACACTGGGTGTGACACTGGGATGTTACTCTGGACACGGTGTGACACAAGGTGTGTTACTCTGGACACTGGGTGTGATACTGGGATGTTATTCTGGACACCGGGTGCGACACTGGGATGTTACTCTGGACACTGGGTGTGACACTGGGATGTTACTCTGGACACCGGGATGTTACTCTGAACACTGGGTGTGACACTGGGATGTTACTGTAGACACTGGGTGTGACACTGGGATGTTACTCTGGACACTGGATGTGACACTGGGATGTTACTCTGAACACTGGGTCTAACACTGGGATGTTACTCTGGACACTGGGTGTGACATTGGGATGTTACTCTGGACACTGGGTGTGACACTAGGTATATAAGCACTGGATACTGGGTGTAACACTGGTTGTCTTACTCTGGACACTGGGTGTGATACTGGGCATGGTACTCTGAACACTGGGTCTAACACTGGGTATAACAGTGGACACTGGGTGCACGGCACGAGGCTTGCGACACTGGAGTTTGGACACATGGCACAGGTAAACAGTGCTCACTGCCTGACACTGGCAACACAGAACTGTACTTGGCCAGGGATGCCACCTCCCTCCTACCTGCTGTCCTTCTGCAGCACAGTGACTCTGGTCGTTCGCCCTTTCGCTGACGCCAGGCTCATGTGGCTGATGGAGTTGCCGATGTAGCTCCAGAAGTGGGTGAAGTAGTTGAAGCTGTAGCTCTGGCAGTGTTTGTTTGAGCAGCAGTACAGATGGTTGGTCTCTGTCAGTCCCATCCACTCAATGCCCTCCTCAAATAGGAACAGACTGGATCCCAAAAGGACAAAGGGCAGAGTTACTACCAATCATAGACTCTACCAGAGCCCATTCCCTGACCCCAACATACTGACCCCTGACCCCAACACACTGACCCCTGAACCCAATGCTCTGACCCCTGAACCCAATGCACTGACCCCAATGCCCAGACCCCTGACCCCAATGCATTGACCTCTGATTTCTAATACAATGACTCCAGGCCCCAATCCCAATACATTGACTGTTATAGAGTGTTGGATACCATTGGCTGGTCTTAATTGATTCCTTGCAGTCCTAATTAGATGAACTGTATTAATTAAGAACAATGTACATATATACAATAAAGGGTTCATGCTCGGAGCTAACTCCATGAGCTAATACACACAGCTCTGACATCACTAGACTGACCCCAGGCACAGTTTAAATGTTCTCTTACATCATGTGTGGGCGGACTACACTCAATCCCACATTAACCCTGTATGTGCCAGACCCTTGTATTACACCTACCCCCAGATCCTTCTGTAATGTATTTCAAGTCATTCTAATTTCCCCCATGTATTTACATAAGAACATAAGAACTAGGAGCAGGAGTAGGCCATATGGCCCCTCGAGCCTGCCCCGCCATTCAATAAGATCATGGCTGATCTTTTTGTGGACTCAGCTCCACTTACCCGCCCGCTCACCATAACCCTTAATTCCTTTACTGTTCAAAAATTTATCTATCCTTGCCTTAAAAACATTCAATGAGGTAACCTCAACTGCTTCACTGGGCAGGGAATTCCACAGATTCACAACCCTTTGGGTGAAGATGTTCCTCCTCAACTCAGTCCTAAATCTGCTCCCCCTTATTTTGAGGCTATGTCCCCTAGTTCTAGTTTCACCCACCAGTGGAAACAACTTCCCTGCTTCTATCTTATCTATTCCCTTCATAATCTTATATATTTCTATAAGATCTCCCCTCATTCTTCTGAATTCCAATGAGTATAGCCCCAGTCTACTCAGTCTCTCCTCATAAGCCAACCCTCTCAACTCCAGAATCAACCTAGTGAATCTCCTCTGCACTCCCTCCAGTGCCAATATATCCTTTCTCAAGTAAGGAGACCAAAACTGTACACAGTACTCCAGGTGTGGCCTCACCAGGAATTTGTTTCTGTAAGAGGGAGACGGGAATAAAGACATTTCCATGGTGCATTCATAATCTCAGGACTTCTGAAAACATTTTGCACCCAATGAAGTACTTTTGAAGTGAAGCCACTGTGGTGATGTAGGAAACGCAACAGCCATCTTGTGCATAGCAAGATCCTGCAAACAACAATGAGATAATGAGCAGACAACCTGTCTTAGTGATGTTGGTTGAGGAATAAATATTGGCCAGGACACGGGAGAGAAGCCTGTTCTTCTTTGGAAGTGCCGGTAGGATCTTTTACACCCAGTTGAGAGGGAACACACAGCTTTGGTTTAATGATTTATCCATTTGTGTATCTGACTGGGCAGCACTTCCTCAGTACTGCACTGAGCCAGAGACATGTTGGCCCAAACAGGTTAGCTGGTTTCTTGTTTTTTGGATCTTCCTGTGTACAAATTGGCTGCATTACATTGGTGACTGCATTACACAAATGTAATTTATTGGTTCTGATGTACTGAGGGGAGTTCTGTAGAAATTGAACTTTTCTTTCACTTTCTCCGAACAGAAGTTGGTCTTTACCTCAGAAGTTGGCTGAAGATGTCCAGTGACCAGAACTTGACAGAACCATCCTTTGAGCTGGAGATGAAGATGGAGCTGGTTTCAGGGTGGACCAGAAGCTTTGTGACTGCCCGAGTGTGTCCAGTAAACGTGTGGGTGAGGATCCCTTTATTGCTCCAAACCTTGACTGTCGGAATGTTGAGAGTAAAACTCAGCAGCATCTTGCATTTATATAGCTCCTTTAATATAGTAAAACATCCCGAGGCACTTTGCAAGAGCATTATCAAACAGAGTTTGACATTACGCTACACAATTATGTATTCTTTCATGGAATGTGGGTATCGCTGGCAATGCCAACATTTGTGGCCCATCTCTAATTGCCTTGAACTGAGTGGCTGTTAGGCTTTTTCAGAGGGTGTTTAAGAGTCAACCACGTTGCTGTGGGCTGTGATGTTACGATGCTATTGATATATTCTATGGTTAAGGGGAATGTTTTAAGATTTAGTCTTTTTTACACACAGTCAGTATGTCTGGTGGAAATACAGCTCAGATGCTGGGAGAGCTGAATAATTACTCATTTTAGCCATGTCGTGTTTACTTAGGAGAGGGCTAATGGATTCTTGTTTACAAAAGAAAAATTCCCCTGGGTTTTTTTTTTGATTAAAGGAATGGAAGCTGGGGTTTTTGTTTAATTATACCAGGTCATGTGATACTGTAGTCAGTGGGAGGAACTAGGTTTGAGAGAAACAGTTTTCTGTTCAGTTTCTGGCCGGGGGTGCTCAAAAACAGAAGTCTGCATGCTGCTCTGAAAATCAAAACCTCTCTGAAAGCTTTAAGGGTGTTCACCCAATTTATAGCAAGTATGCTAATTGTATTTAAAGTGGCTTTTGAGTCTAAAAGCACTGTTGCTTATTTGGAACTGAAATAGTGATAAGATAGAAATTAGAGTTGTTTCCTTTCATTTTTTTTTACAATCTTACAACTGTTCAAAGTTAAGCTGCTTCCTTTTGTTAGAGTTATATTTAAGCTGTGTATAAGCAAAATGCCAGGTGAAAAAAAAGTCAAAGGAAGCATTAAACAAAATTGAGAGGCCTTCTTGTTTACTTTATTCCAATGTTTTTGTTTGGTAGTTTTAAAAATATTTGGGGAAAACTGTGTTGGACCCTAACAAGAACAGCGAGGAGTGGTCAACAGATCCTGGTGGCTTTGTTATAAATCCCGAGAATGGGAGTTTGAGAATTTGTACCAATCTTTAAATGTCTGGAAATCAACAACTGCGCTCGATAAAAGTGACAATGAGGCTATCGGAATATCATGGAAACACAACCAGTCACTGATGTTCTTTCAGGAAGGAAATCTGCCATCCATCCTTACCTGACCTGGTCTGACATGTGGATCCAGTCCCATGCCCAATGGGTTTGACTCTTAGCTGCCTCCTGAAGTGGCTGAACGGCACATTCAGTTGTTGAAGAAAAGGTGTTTTTAAATGTGTTGGCTGGATGTAGCCATCACTGGCTGGGCCAGCATTTATCGCCCCTCTCTAATTCACCACCTGTTTAGGGTTGGGGTGGGGGTGGGGGTGGGGCGGCGGGGGGGGAGTGGGGGCGCAACAATAAATGCTCACATCCGAAGAATTAAAAAAATAAAGCATGGGAATTTCATAGCTTTGAGATCCTGAGAAATAATTCTTCCATGGCCAAAATTTCTCCAGGAAAAGAGAAATCTGACTATCACAGGACATCAGAAAATAAACATAGCATCAGGAATTTTTGAATCATTCCCAGGATCTATGTGCCTACCTCTGTAACCTGTTTTGGTGCTGAAGGGGGGTAGTATAGAATTTTTAGTATGAGGCCCTTCATTTTAGCTTTACTATAATAATTAGACTAGGTTAAGGTAATTATAAAGTGCCTTATTTATAGTGAGAATTCATAATGTGCCTGGAACAAAATATGCAAAGTTATTATAAACTGCAAAGGTATTATAAACTGTATAACCACAAATTAACCAAGTATTATAAGCTTAAACTTTATTTTCAATATATATGTATTGTGCGCCTTGGCCAACTTGGTTCTGAATGCAGCATGATGGGAAACATGGTGGTAGACAGACCAAATTCTGTTAACACAATGGAGCACAGAAAGGCAGCTTCTCTTATCTGTTTTTGGGTACACGAAACCAAGTTTAATAGGCCTGGTATGTAAGGGAGTGGATTTGTTCATGGGTAGCGAGGCTGGAGAAGTCTCTCAAGCTGATATGAAGATTTGGGCAGAGAATGACTCCTTTCACCAATTAAAATTCACAGATAGCTATGGCATTGGTTACCGGAATTGATGTGGGTTAGGTTTCCTAGGTAACGGGAGAGGAACATACAGGGGCAATGAGCTAATGATCTCCTATTCCTGTTGACAGGTGGAACGTTATTGGCTAAGGTAATAATGTGTAATATTGTATTTGGATCCTCCCGTCTGAGTGACAAGGCTGGGCGGGATATTGAAATATTCAGAACAGTATTACAATTTTACAATTGCAAGCTTAGCTCAGGGAGGACAGTCAACCCTCACTGACTGTGTCTTTCTCCTGATGCAAGCATTAGGAAATAAATTCCTATTCATTCTTTAACTATACACTGTCTTTCAAAGTCTATGTATTGGTTGAGTGACGGTAAGTAGTCTCACAACACCTGGTTAAAGTCCAACAGGTTTATTTGATAGCACGAGCTTTTGGACTCATGTCACGCTATCTGTAACCCTCACAACCCCAAGTCACTCTGAAAGCTCGTGCTATCAAATAAACCTGTTGGACTTTAACCTGGTGTTGTGAGACTACTTACTGTGCCCACCCCAGTCCAACGCCGGCAACTCAACATCTTGGTTGAGTGAGAGCAAATAAATACAGGGCACCCCAGTGAGACACCTCAGAAAATTCCTTTTACAAATGCAGTTCTAACAAACGGGTGTTAAACAGGTCCCAGAGTCTGTATACAATCTGTCTAAAACCCACTCCCAGAGTCCAAGACAGAAGGAGTCAATCACGGAACAGTAAGTTGGAATGGGAAAAGGTTGAGCCTTACTTTCGCAGTCTGTGGAGCAGGTGAGTATTGCCTTGGTGTGGGAGGAGTAGATACAGGCTGTGGGCGAACACTTGTGCGGGTTTGGGATCTCCAATAGCAGCTTCCCCTCCGTATCGTAGCAAAACAGGGCCTGCACAGAGCAGCAGAAAACCTGCTGAGTGGCAACATCCAACTCCACCTTGGTCACCCAGTTTCCTCCCATGTGAGGGTAGTCAGCCCTGGAAAAATATAAAACACACACAGAAAGTGGGCCCTCAGTCACACCAGAACAACCTGCATTTAAACAGTGCATCCAAAACAGCTAACTGCTTCACAGCAGCATAAAACAAAGCAAAAAATTCAACAGTGAGTCACGTCAGCCGATATTAGGGGAGGTGATCAAAAGATTGCTGATTATCGATAGCTTTTAAGGAGTGTTTTAAAGGAACTGGAAGTAGTCTCACAACACCAGGTTAAAGTCCAACAGGTTTATTTGGAATCACGAGCTTTCAGAGCACTGCTCCTTCATCAGGTGAGTGGAGAATTGGGTTCACAAACAGGGCATATATAGACAAAGACACAATTGCAAGATAATGGGTGGAATGCAAGTCTTTATAGGTAATCTAGTCTTTACAGGGTACAGACTCCTCTCCACTTGTACTGTCTGTATCTGTAAAGACTTGATTACCTGTAAAGACTCGTATTCCAACCATTATCTTGCAATTGTGTCTTTGTCTATATATGCCCTGATTGTGAAACCTACCTTTCCACTCACCTGATGAAGGAGCAGTGCTGTGAAAGTTCGTGATTCCTAATAAACCTGTTGGACTTTAACCTGGTGTTGTGAGACTTCTTACTGTGTTCACCCCAGTCCAACGCCGGCATCTCCACAATTAGAGTGTTTATCCATCCGGTTTTGTCCTGGGCAGTCCAGATTTTAGCCGGTGTGGCCTCTGTTCAGTCTGGATTGCTTTAGGCTCAGTGTTTTGCACCTTAGTCCTCTTCCCTCGGTGAAACGTTGGCAGGGGCCCCTGCTCATTCCTCACCCCGCTTGCAGCTACCTTCCCTAACTCCATCCATCCCATTTTACACCCTTGCCCGGCACAAATTTTAAATTATGAATTGAGTTTTTTATGGGACAGAATTCCCCACTTTCTGTGAAGGAATGTTTCCCAACTTCTCTGCTGAATGGCCTGGATCTGATTTTGCTCTGGGCTTGGGTAGGCAGTGACACAGTGCCACTGGGACTGGACTAGCAATCCAGAGACCCAAGGCAAGACCAGGGGCCCCGGGTTCAAATCCCACCATGGTAAATTCAATAAACAAAATCTGGAAATAACTGAAACCATTGTTGTAAAATCAACTGTCACGTGTCATCTTACCCGGTCTGGCCTAACGGTGACTCCAGGTCTATAGCAATGTGGTTAACTCTTAACTGCCCCCTCAATGGGGAATTAGGAATGGGAAATAAGTGCTGGCCCAGCCAGCGACACCAACATCCCATGAACAAATAAAAGAAAATATCCTCTGAAATGGAGGGCAGTTAAATGCCAGTGACGTCCACATCACATCATTGAATTTTTTAAAGCTTCTCGCCAATAGGAAACTTTTCTCTCTTTCTACCCTATCAACTCCTTCCAAAATCATCAAGTCGCCAGTGAATCCAGATCTTATTTATGAGCCCTGGTAATATTCCCAGGAATGAGCCTGGGGCTGGGGCAGCTGGAGGCAGGGGTCATGTGACAAAATCTCCAAGTATGCATCCAGAGTACGGTGGCACGGTGGCACAGTGGTTAGCACTGCTGCCTCACAGCGCCAGGGACCTGGGTTCGATTCCCGGCTTGGGTCACTGTCTGTGTGGAGTCTGCACGTTCTCCCCGTGTCTGCGTGGGTTTCCTCCGGGTGCTCCGGTTTCCTCCCACAGTCCGTAAGACAGTGCTGGTTAGGGTGCACTGGCCGTGCTAAATTCTCCCTCAGTGTACCTGAACACGCGCCGGAGTGTGGCACCTAGGGATTTTCACAGTAACTTCATTGCAGTGTTAATGTCAGCCTACTTGTGACATTAATAAATAAACTTTTAAGAGGAGTTGGTGACCGGTAGGACAGGGATCAAGCCACTCTGGGAAAGCCTTGGTCCAATCCACAGAAAGCGAAACTCGATTCACCAATAACATTGTTACTGCAAAGTTCAGGAATTAACAGCATTGTAAGAATCAGGATCTAATGGCATTATCACTGTAACATTCAGAAGATTAAAGACTTGTATTTATGTTCTATGTATATTATTGTAATGGCTTCACTGAGGCCCATCAGATTGGCCTCTTAGAATATACACTCTCCGATTGAGCTCAGTGTTTGCTGCCCAGTCAGGAAATCTTTGTTGTAAATAGAACTGGGAGAGTCCGGTTTCCTGACATTCCGGATGCTAGCTCAGAGCTTATAACACTCTATGAATTTAAACAGAGCTTGTAAATAAAAGGGAATCTGGTGAAGGGATACCACCTTCCGCTGACTTCGATCAATTATGCAATATTTTTAATTGAAATGTTTGCGGTACCTCAGGTAAAGTTCATAGTTGGACTTGGCTACCACCTTGGAGTTACTCTTCAGGTTCATTCTGTATTTCCAAAACTGTGAAAAAGGAAAATAAAGTGATATTTTTAAAGATGCATTCTCCTCATTCAAGGGTCTCCATAAATCCAACATCCACTGCCTCCCCCATGTCAATAGCCCTCCCACCCCAACCTGTCAGGACCCAGTGCTCAGTGTGTAGAACCACAGCCCAGTTTTAAAAAAAATTATTAGTGTCACAAGTCTCCTTATATTAACGCTGCAATGAAGTTACTGTGAAAATCCCCTCCGCCACACTCCAGCACCTGTTCGGGTACACTGATGGAGAATTTAGCATGGCCAATGCACCTAACCCGCACGTCTTCCAGACTGTGGGAGGAAACCGGAGCACCCGGGAGGAAACTCACACAGACACAGGGAGAATGTGCAAACTCCGCACAGACAGTGACTCTAGCCAGGAATTGAACCCGGATCCCTGGCGCTGTGAGGCAGCAGTGCTAACCCACTGTGCCACCGTGTCCCAGGGCTGCACAGACTCCTAGAGACCATGGAGGCCACAGATTCAGTCCTCACCTTGCAGCTCAATGCGGATAGTGATGGGATGTGGAATAGCAGGGCGTGTCAGTGAGATATAACTGACTAGAACAGTCCCAGTCGGAGGCTTCCTCATTCTGACCCTCTGCTGGGTGGACACCTTTCACAGGATGTGGCCTCACTGGCAAGGGCAGCATTAGCTGCCCATAACTGACCTTGAACTGGGCCATTTCAGAGGGCAGTTAAGAGTCAACCACATTGCTGTGGCTCTGGAGTCACATGAAGGCCAGACCGGGTAAGGACGGCAGATTTCCTTCCCTGAAGGAACCAGATGGGTTTATTTTACAATAATTGATGGTAATTTCATGGTCGCTGTTACTGAGACGAGATTTCAATTCCAGATTTTCTGAGTTGAATTTAAAGTCCACCAGCTGCCCTGGTGGGATTTGAACCTATGAATCCAGCGCGTTAGCCAAGGCCCCATTACTGACCCAGAGATTGGAAATCAGGAATAGGAGGAGATCATTCAGCCCATCGAGCCTGCTTCATCATTCATTTCATTTGCAGCAGATCTGGAAGCCATTCCCCCTCCTTCACCCTGTGACCTTTGACCAGCTTGCCTGACACACGTCTATCAATGTCAGTTTTGAAATTTTCTACTGACCCCGAGCACACACCGCTTTGTGCGGGAGAGAGTTCCAGATTTCCACAAGCATTTGTGTGAAGAAGGCTTCCTGACATCACCTCTGAATGGCTTGGCCCGAACCTAAAATTATTTCCTCTTGTTTTGGGCTCTTCGCGCCATCCATCCATTCCCCCCCCTCCCCCCCCCCCCCCCGCCCCCCCCGTCCCTTCCCCCCCCCCCACACACACACACACACACACACACACACGCACATACACACAAGCTGAGCCTTTGCAACTTAGAATCGTAGAATCCCTACAGTACAGAAGGAGGTCATTCGGCCCATCAAATCTGTACCGACCGCAATCCCACCCAAGCCCTATTCCCATAACCCACACATTTACCCTACTAATCCCCTGACACTAGAGTCAATTTAGCATAGCCAACTAACCTAACCTGCACATCTTTGGAGTGTGGGAGGAAACTGGAGCACCCGGAGGAAACCCATGCAGACATGGGGAGAACGTGCAAACTCCACACAGACAGTGACCGAGGCTGGAATTCAACCTGGGTCCCTGGCGCTGTGAGGCAGCAGCGCCAACCACTGTGCCACTTGTCCTCACAATGACACTCTTTCAGCCCCAGTATGGTTTAGCATCATATTTCAATATAAACCAAGGGATAAAATACAAAATGTGTGTGTCAGCCATAGCTCAGAGTCTTGCCTCGCAGTCACAAGGTTCCAGGTTCAAATCCCACTCCAGGGGCCAAGTATTAAGTCTGAGGGGCTGCTGCAGTGTCAGAGATGCCATCTTTAGAAGGAGACCTTAAATCGAGGCTGATTGGCCTGCTTGGGTGAGTGGGTGAGTTCTCCTTGGTGTCCTGAGGCCAATATTTATCCCTCAATCAACAGCACCAGAAGGGAGATTATCTGGTCATTGTCACATTGCTGTTTTATGGGATCTTGCTGTGGAAACATTGGCAGCTAGGTTTCCTACATAACAACAGTGACTAAACTCCAAAAAGAACTACATTTGCTGTGATATCCGGTGGCCTTGAAAAGTGCTTTGGTTTCTGCAGTTGAGGTGCCAATCTGTCCAGATCCCTCATGATTTTGAACATTTTAATCAAATCTCTTCTGAGCCTTTTTCCCTCCAAAGAGAACAGTCCCAACCTTTCCAATCTATCCTCATCATTGAGACTTCCCATCCCTGGAATCATTCTTGTAAACCTCTCTGCACTCTCTCCAATGTATTCACATCCTTCCTATAGTGAGGCGCACAGAACTGTGCACAATATTCTAGCTAAGGTCTAACTAGCGTCTTGTCCAAGTTCAGCATAACCTCCTTGCTCTTGTACACTATGCCTCTTAATAAAGCCCAGAATACTATATGCTTTATTAACTGCTCTCTCCACCTGTCCTGCCACCTTCAATAATCTATGTACATACACAGCCAGCTCCCTCTGCTCCTGCACGCCTTTTAAGAATTTTACCCCTTATTTTATATTGTCTCTCCATTTCTACCAAAATGCATCACCTCACACTTCTTCACATTGAACTCCATCTGCCACCTATCCGCCCACTCCACCAACTTGTCTATGTTCCCTGGAGGGCTGAAGGGCCTGTTCCTGTGCTGTAATTTTCTTTTTCTTTGTCCTTTTGAAGATCTACACTGTCCTCACAGTTTACAATGCTTCCAAGTTTTGTGTCATCTGCAAACTTTGAAACTGTCCCCTGCACACCAAGATCTAGATTATTAATATATATCAGGGAAAGCAAAGATCCCAAAACCAGCCCTTGGGGAAGACCACCACAAACCTTCCTCCAGCCCGAAAATAATAATTAACTATTATTCGCTATTTCTTGTCCCTAAACTGGTTTTGTATCCACGTTGTTACTGTCCTTTTTATTCCACGAGCTATAACTTTTCTCACAAGTCTGTTGTGTGGCGCTGTATCGAATGACGAGCAGTCCATGTACATCACATCAACAGCACTACCCTCATTCACCCTCTCTGTTACCTCCAACAGGTTACTTCAACACAATTTTTCCTTAAGAAATCCATGCTGACCCCTGTTGGAGGCTCCAATACATTCCTTAGTGAGGTAATCCGTCTGAGAGAGATTCCCTGTTCCAGCTGCTGAAAGACTCCAAGGGTGGAGCGGTGAACACAGGGAGCAGAAAGTCCTGGGGTTTGTTTACCTTAACTCCTCCAACTCCTCCCGTGATAAGCTCGTCACTCTCTGGGTTGAAAATTATCGACTTCACCAGCTTCAGGTCCAAACTGAGAACAGTAAATGTCTCACAGAAATCCTTGTTGTACACCTGGGAACAAAGGGTTCAGTAAGAATCCATCAACACTGGCCCAATCTCAATCTCCATTACATAACCTCTGAACTCTCCCTCCCACCTTTCCTCCCCCATCTTCAATGTTTTTATAAGAAAATATCCAAAGAAAGCGGAATCAACACTCTTTAATGCCTTGTATCAGTTTTCTCTGGGATTTTAATTAGAATAATATCCAGTCCCCAACTCCCACTGTCCACCTGGTTGGACCTTTCAGACCCCATTGCAGCCTTCAATAGTTTCTTAAATAACACTCTCTCCCCATAAACTTCAGATGATCTAGGTTTATAAGATGATGAGGGGGATAGATAGAGTGAACGTTCAAAGACTATTTCCTCGGGTGAATGGAGTGGTAACTAGGGGGCATAACTATAGGGTTCATGGTGGGAGATATAGGAAGGATGTCCGAGGTTAATTTTTTACTCAGAGAGTGGTTGGGGTGTGGAATGGACTGCCTGCAGGGATAGTGGAGTCAGAAACTTTAGGAACATTTAAGAAGCTATTGGATAGGCACATGGAGTACTTCGGGATGATAGGGAGGAAATAGCTTGATCTGGGTTTCAGACAAAGCTCGGCACAACATCGTGGGCCGAAGGGCCTGTTCTGTGCTGTACTGTTCTATGTTCTATGAAAGTAAAGTTTATTTACGAGTCACAAGTAGCCTTACATTATCATTGCAATGAAGTTACTGTGAAAATCCCCTAGTCGCCATACTCCAGCGCCTGTTCGGGTACACTAAGGGAGAATTTAGCATGGCCAATGCACCCTAATCAGCACATCTTTCAGACTGTGGGAGGAAAACAGAGCACCCGGAGGAAACCCACGCAGACACGGGGAGAACGTGCAAACTCCACACAGACAGTGACCCAAGCCGGGAATCGAACCTGGGTCCCTGGCGCTGTGAGGCAGCAGTGGTAACCACTGTGCCACCGTGCCACCCCTACTTCCAATGTCCTTACTTACACCAGGTCCCATTCATCAGAATAGAATTACAGAATTCCTACAGTGCAGAAGGAGGCCACTCGGCCCATTGAGTCTGCACCAACAATCCCACCCAGGCCCTATCCCCACAACCACAGGTATTTACCCTGCTAATCCTCCTGACACTAAGGGTCAATTTAGCATGGCCAATCCACCTAACCCACACATCTTTGGACTGTGGGAGGAAACCGGAGCACCCAGAGGGAACCCACGCAGACACGGGGAGAACATGCAAACTCCACACAAACAGTGACCCGAGGCCAGAATCGAACCCGGGTCCCTGGCGCTGTGAGGCAGCAGTGCTAACCACCGTGCTGCCGCCCCTGTACGCGCTGATGATACACTGACCCCCAGACAGGCAATATCTCAACTTTAAAATTCTCATCCTTGTTTTCAAATCCCTCCATGACTCGTCCTGTCTCCCCCCTCCTCCTCCCCCCTCCCCCCCCCCCCCCCCCCCCCTCCCCCCCAATCCCCCCATCTCTGTAACTTCCCACAGCCCCAGGATCATTGCGTTTTCCAAATTCTGGCATCTTAAGTGTCTCCAGTTTCAGCCGCTCCACCATTGGTGACTGGGCCTCCAGCTGCCTGGGCCCTAAGCTCTGGAAATCCCTTCAGGATCTATCGTACTTTCAGCGAGCAATCTTTCCCAAGGGCAAAGTAGGTGTTGAACTTGCTGCAGTAGATAATCTGTTTTAAAATGCTGTACTGATGTTTCGGAAATTCCATTTCCCTTTTACCTGCAGATAAACAATAGGAACACACAGTTTAACCACATGGATTAAAGTTCCTTTGCCACATTTTTGCTTAACCAGATTTTCCAGTTCAATCTCCCACCCAGGAGACAGACACACATTTTTTAAAAATCAAAAAGAACTGGTCCTTAAATGGCACAGTGGTTAGCACTGCTGCCTCACAGCGCCAAGGACCCGGGTTCGATTCCCGACTCGGGTCACTGTCTGTGTGGAGTTTGCACGTTCTCCCCGTGTCTGCGTGGGTTTCCTCCGAGTGCTCCGGTTTCCTCCCACAGTCCAAAGATGTGCAGGTTAGGTGGATTGGCCATGCTAAATTGCCCCTTAGTGTCAGGGGGACTTGCAGGGGTTACGGGGTTAGGGTCTGGGTGGGATTGTTGTCGGTGCAGGCTCGATGGACTGAATGGCCTTCTTCCGCACCGTAGGGATTTGATGATTATCAAATCTCAAAATGCCCCCAAGCCCTTTACAACCAATGGGGAACTTCCAAAGTGCAGTCACTGCTGTAATGTAGGGACCCCGGCAGCCAATTTGTACACAGCAAGATCCCACAAATGTCAATTTGATAATGACCAGATAATCTATTTAAGGTGTTGATTAGCCAGAGCTCTGGCACAGTGGCACAGTGGTTAGCACTGCTGCCTCATGGCTCCAGGGGCCCAAGTTCGATTCCCGGCTTGGGTCACTGTCTGTGCGGAGTCTGCACGTTCTCCCCGTGTCTGCGTGGGTTCCTCCGGGTACTCCGGTTTCCTCCCAAACTCCAAAAGATTTGCTGGTTAGGTGCATTGACCCGAACAGGCGCCGGACTGTGGCGACTAGGGGAGTTTCACAGTAACTTCATTGCAGTGTTAATGTAAGCCTTACTTGTGACTAGTAAATAAACTTTAACTAACATACAAGCTCCTCTTTGAATTAGTGCTCTGGGATCTTGTACATTCATCTGGGAGGGCAAACAGCACCTTCTGCTTCACACCTCGTCCAAAAGACAGCACCTCCAACAGTGCAGTATTCCCTCGCTCCTCTCCCTGGGGAAATTGGGGAAGTTTTGTGTAGTTAAAGGTTATTGATGGACATGCTTACCTCCACCCCCCAGATCCAGAGAGCAGCTGAAACAGCCCTGGTTGTCGAGAATGATCAGTTTGTGTAATTTGGAGTTGTAAGTAACTGGAACGCCAAAAAAGAAAATGATAACTTTTTATTATTCAATCCAACCCACAATTCTTAACAATCTCTGTATTTAAAAAAGAATAGTAAGAAGTCTCACATCACCAGGTTAAAGTCCAACAGGTTTATTTGGTAGCAAATACCATAAGCTTTCGGAGCACAGCTCCTTCGTCAGATGGAGTGGTCTCTGTTCTCCAACAGTGCACAGACACAGAAATCAAGTGACAGAATACTAATTAGAATGCAAATCTCTACAGCCAGCCAGGTCTTAAAGGTACAGATAATGTGGGTGGAGGGAGCATTCAACACAGGTTAAACAGATGTGTATTGTCTCCAGACAGAACAGCTAGTGAGATTCTACAAGCCCAGGAGGCAAGCTGTGGGGGTTACTGATAATGTGACATAAATCCAACATCCCGGTTTAGGCCGTCCTCATGTGTGCGGAACCTGGCTATCAGTCTCTGCTCAGCAACTCTGCGCTGTCGTGTGTTGTGAAGGCCGCCTTGGAGAACGCTTACCTGAAGATCCAAGGCTGAATGCCCGTGACTGCTGAAGTGCTCCCCCACAGCCGTCAATGCCGTCAACTGCCAGTTTCCAGATGCAATTTTACAACTCATCCGCTTCATCCTGGACCACAATATCTTCACCTTCAACAACCAGTTCTTCATCCAGACACACGGAACAGCCATGGGGACAAAATTCGCACCTCAATATGCCAACATCTTCATGCACAGGTTCGAACAAGACTTCTTCACCGCCCAGGACCTTCAACCGATGCTATACACTAGATACATCAATGACATTTTCTTCCTTTGGAGTCATGGTGAGCAATCACTGAAACAACTATATGATGACATCAACAAGTTCCATCCCACCATCAGACTCACCATGGACTACTCTCCGGAATCGGTTGCATTCTTGGACACACGCATCTCCATTAAGGACGGTCACCTCAGCGCCTCACTGTACCGCAAGCCCACGGATAACCTCATGATGCTCCACTTCTCCAGCTTCCACCCTAAACACGTTAAAGAAGCCATCCCCTACGGACAAGCCCTCCGAATACACAGGATCTGCTCGGATGAGGAGGATCGCAACAGACACCTCCAGACGCTGAAAGATGCCCTCATAAGAACAGGATATGGCACTCGACTCATCGATCAACAGTTCCGACGCGCCACAGCGAAAAACCGCACCGACCTCCTCAAAAGACAAACATGGGACACGGTGGACAGAGTACCCTTCGTCGTCCAGTACTTCCCCGGAGCGGAGAAGCTACGGCATCTCCTCCGGAGCCTTCAACATGTCATTGATGAAGACGAACATCTCGCCAAGGCCATTCCCCACACCCCCACTTCTTGCCTTCAAACAACCACGCAACCTCAAACAGACCATTGTCCGCAGCAAACTACCCAGCCTTCAGGAGAACAGTGACCACGACGCCACACAACCCTGCCACAGCAACCTCTGCAAGACGTGCTGGATCATCGACACGGATGCCATCATCTCACGTGAGAACACCATCTACCAGGTACACGGTACCTACTCTTGCAACTCGGCCAACGTTGTCTACCTGATACGCTGCAGGAAAGGATGTCCCGAGGCATGGTACATTGGGGAAACCACGCAGACGCTACGACAATGGATGAATGAACACCGCTCGACAATCACCAGGCAAAACTGTTCTCTTCCAGTGGGGGAGCACTTCAGCAGTCACGGGCATTCAGCCTTGGATCTTCAGGTAAGCGTTCTCCAAGGCGGCCTTCACAACACACGACAGCGCAGAGTCGCTGAGCAGAAACTGATAGCCAAGTTCCGCACACATGAGGATGGCCTAAACCGGGATGTTGGATTTATGTCACATTATCAGTAACCTCCACAGCTTGCCTCCTGGGCTTGTAGAATCTCACTAGCTGTTCTGTCTGGAGACAGTACACATCTCTTTAACCTGTGTTGAATGCTCCCTCCACCCACATTATCTGTACCTTTAAGATCTGGCTGGCTGTAGAGATTTGCATTCTAATTAGTATTCTGTAACTTGATTTCTGTGTCTGTTTGCACTGTTGGAGAACAGATATCCACCCCATCTGACGAAGGAGCTGTGCTCCGAAAGCTTATGGTATTTGCTACTAAATAAACCTGTTGGACTTTAACCTGGTGTTGTGAGACTTCCTACTGTGTTTAGCCCAGTCCAACGCCGGCATCTCCACATTTTAAAAAAGAATCACAGAATTGTTAAAGCATGAAGGAGGTTTTGGTAAAGAAAGTTCCAGATGACCACCAGTGAATAAAGACAACAATGATTTACATACAGACAGAAAAGCAATTTACAGGTAACTATTCACAAGAGACAGCAACAGCAATCTATTCATCCCACAATCTCCTAGTCCAGGCAATAACTGTGGCCTTAAAGCCCATGCTCACCCTTGAACCACGTGCATTCCTATTCCATTGGACGAGGAAGCCTCTTTGTCTCTGAGAGGTGGCACGGTAGCACAGTGGTTAGCACTGCTGCCTCACAGCGCCAGGGACCCGGGTTCAATTCCCGGCTCGGGTCACTGTCTGTGTGGAGTTTGTACGTTCACCCCATGTCTGCTTGGGTTTCCTCCAGGTGCTCCGGTTTCCTCCCACAGTCCAAAGATGTGCAGGTTAGATACATTGGCCATGCTAAATTACCCCTTAGTGTCCTGGGATGTGTAGGTTAGCAGGGTAAATATGTGGGGTTACGGGAATAGGATCTAGGTGGGGTTGTGGTCGGCGCAGACTCGATGGGCCAAATGGCCTCCTTCTGCACTGTAGGGTTTCTATGATTCGCCGAAACCGCAGACAAGAAAGTCACATGATCTCCGAGATTTGCCGTGGCATTCATCCCCCTTCAGGTCCCCTATTCCCAAAAGATATCGATAGCAATAAGCCAGCCTATCGGGGACTTCAGTTTACGTTGAGAGAGACAAAGTATCACTGGTTGGGGTTTCTCCTCGGGCACTAGGGTTAGGGTTAGGGCCAGTCACTCCAT
This sequence comes from Mustelus asterias, assembly GCF_964213995.1. Lineage (NCBI taxonomy): Eukaryota > Metazoa > Chordata > Chondrichthyes > Carcharhiniformes > Triakidae > Mustelus > Mustelus asterias. The sequence goes on along the minus strand of NC_135803.1, from coordinate 156,287,974 downwards.
TTACATCTCCTGGTACAAGTACATCCTCAGTCACTGCGCCTCCAGCCCCATGGCAACTGTCTCTGTGTTTACAATGGTCTGTTTGATCCTCTCTATACTTTGTTCAGTAACGGCAGGTATGTTTGGGCTCCAGCTCTTGTGGAGGCTCTTATTTACTTCCTGGTCAAAGTGTTTTCCCAGGATCTTATCCCGGGTTCTCACCTGGTACAATATTGGCCTAGTCTTTGCTACGACGATTCCTGAGACGCAGCCGCGATGACTTCCAAAGATCCTTACGAAAACCGGGTCATTCACCTCAAATGTTCTCTCCGGCTTTGACGAGTGATGATTTCTTTTTTGAATATCTGATCTTGACTCCATCCTTGCCGCCAAATTTGAGAATATGAGCCCAGCGTTGTACCCAGGCAGAGGCAATCTTCCTTAAATAACCCCAGTAATGGGTTATGGTCCGTTACTATTGTGCAATGCTTCCCATACAAATATTGACAGAATTTCTTGATGCTGAACAAGACCGCTGGCCCTCTTTTTCAATTTGGAAGTACTCCCTCTCCGCCTCCGAAAAGCTTTCAGTCTCTCCGCTCCATCCTTAAATCTGTGATAAAGTACAGCTCCAATTCCACATGGAGACATGTCACAAGTAAGGACAAGCTTCTTTTTAGAGTCAAAATGGGCCAGTAGACTTGTTGATAGAAGTTATTGTTTCATCTGATTGAAGCCTCATTTTGAGGCAATTCCAAACCCACTTTTGGTGTATTTTCAGTAAGGTGTACAAGGGCACTAACACAATGGTCAAATTCGGGATGAATCTACCGTAATGGTTCACCTTACCAAGAAGGACTTCAGCTTTGTCATATTCCTGGGGGAAGGTGTTTACTTTATGGCCTTTACTTTTTCTTCCAAGAGTGCAGCCCTTTTGCGTCTACTTTGTAACCCAAATAGGTTGTCTTATTGGCCTGAAATATACACTTTTCTCTTCTCAAATGCATTCCAGCATTTGTGAACCTCTTTAATACCTCCTCCAAATTGGCTGAGTGCTTCTCTCCTGTGGAACCGGTAATTAGCACATTGTCTGAATAAACTGCAACCCTGGGTAACCCCTGTAACAAATTTTCCATTGTGCGCCAAAGATACTCCAAATGATAAACAGGTACGCTTGGACAAGCCCTTGATAGTCGCATAACCAGAGGACCGTAAGAAATAGAAACAGGAGTAGGCCATTTGGCCCTTCAAGCCTGCTCCACCATTCAATAGGATCATGGCTGATCCGACATTCCTCACGTTCACTTTCCTGCCCTTTCCCCATAACCCTTGTGAAAGGGTTAGAAATCACACAAGTTTAAAAATCACAAGCTGCAAGCTGAACCTCAGTCGCACAGGGAAAGTTATGTGCAAACAGGTTGTGATTAAAGTAAGCCCAGATAACGCTCAAGGACTATGTAATCGAATGATGTGACGCTGCAGTTCATATCTGCCCATTAAAACAAGGAACAATGGAAAGGAAGGTTGAGATACCATTGGTCAGAGATATAGTTATTTCTTGACGAGATAACATGCATAAGTTTTAAGTGGACATTATACCCTTATGTATGCATAATGTAAACATAACTATGATTGGATAGAGATAACTCCTACTCTTTTATTGGGATATGCTAATTACTCGTAATCGATGCTAAGATTTTAATTACCTTTGATTTTCTGAATTTTTCACTCTGAATGGTCTGAATGGACATTCAGGGTCCTCTAACTGGCTGTAGGAAAGTTCATCTTGGAATCATTCTGTTACTTTGTTTGGCTACTTGAGGGGAACGATAGTTGTTAAATGCAGCAAGAAAATTATTGTACCAGCCCCTAATACCTGGATTCCCTTAGTGATCAAAAATCTATCTACCTCAGCCTTAAATATACACAAGGACTCTCAGCTCTCTGTGGCAAGGAGTTCCAAAGACTCTCAACCCTCTGAGAGAAGAAATTCCTCCTCATCTCAGTCTTAAATTGGCGCCCCTTTATTCTGAGACTCTCCCCTCTGGTCCTAGACTCTCCCATGAGGGGAAACATCCTCTCAGCATTTACCCTGTCAAGCCCCTTAAGAATCCTATATGTTTCAATGAGATCACCTCACATTCTCTAAATTCCAATGAGTAGAGTCCCAACCTTTCCTCACAAGACATCCCCTCCATACCGGGGATCAGCCTTCTCTGAACTGCCACTAGTGAAATAATATATTTCCTTAAATAAGGGAACCAAAATTGCTCCCAGTGCTCCTGATGTGGTCTCACCAGTACCTTGTATAGTTGCAGCAAGACTTCCCGACTCCCATACTCCAACCCCCTTGAAATAAGGGCCAACATGCCATTAGCTTCCTGATTACCTGCTGTACCTGTGTGCTAGCTTTCTGTGTTTCGTGCACAAGTCCCCCCCACCCCCCCAAGTCCCTTTGTGTTGCAGCTTTATGCTGTTTTTCCCCATTTCAATAATATTGTTCTTTTGTTCTCCCTTCCAAAATGAACAACTTCACATTTTCCCACATTACACTCCCTTTGGCAACTTTTTACGCACTTACTGAACTTATCAATATCTCTTTGTAAACTGTATCCCTCTTGCAATTTGCCTTTCCACATATTTTTGTGTCATCTGCAAATTTAGCTCCAGTACATTCACTTCCTTCCTGCAAGTCATTCATATTTATTGTAAACAGCTGCGGTCCCAGCGCTGATCCCTGTGGAACTATCAGAATGACTCATCTAATTCAAATTGTAAGTCAGCATGACTCATCCAGTTTAGCAAATGTCAGGCTGCCAGCTAGTTTGGCAAGAAGATCCTTAACCTTGTGTATGGGACATCGGTCCAATTTGGCCGATTGAGTTAGTTTGTAATCCCCGCAAATGCGGATGGTCTTGTCCAATTTGTTGACAGGAACAGTAAGTGTGGGCCACTCTGCAAACTGCACCATTCTGCTCAGGTAGCCTTTTTTCCATAGCCTTTTTAAAGTCAAGCTCTGACTCCACTAGCGATTTCTTTAGGATAAATGTGTTATTTATCCCGCACACTAGCCTATCTCTGACCATCTGGAAGGAGTAACAGGAATACAGAGTACTGGGCTAATGGTAAGATACTTGGTAATGTGGATGAACAGAGGGATCTGGGTGTCCATGTGCATAGATCCCTGAAAGTTGGCACCCAGGTTGATAGGGTTGTTAAGAAGGCGTATGGTGTGTTAGCTTTTATTGGTAGAGGGATTGGGTTTCGGAGCCATGAGGTCATGCTGCAACTGTACAAAACTCTGGTGCGGCCGCACTTGGAGTATTGCGTACAGTTCTGGTCGCCGCATATAGGAAAGATGTGGAAGCGTTGGAAAGGGTGCAGAGGAGATTTACCAGGATGTTGCCTGGTATGGTGGGAAGATCGTATGAGGAAAGGCTGAGGGACTTGAGGTTGTTTTCGTTAGAGAGAAGGTTAAGAGGTGACTTAATAGAGGCATACAAGGTGATCAGAGGATTAGATAGGGTGGATAGTGAGAGCCTTTTTCCTCGGATGGTGATGGCTAACACGAGGGGACATAGCTTTAAATTGAGGGGTGAGAGATATAGGACAGATGTTAGAGGTAGGTTCTTTACTCAGAGAGTAGTAAGGGTGTGGAATGCCCTGCCTGCAGCAGTAGTGGACTCGTCAATATTAAGGGCATTCAAATGGTTATTGGATAAACATATGGATGATATTGGAATAGTGTAGGTTAGATGGGCTTTAGATTGGTTTCACAGGTCAGCACAACATCAAGGGCCGAAGGGCCTGTACTGCGCTGTAATGTTCTATGTTCTATGTTCATATCATTCAGTGATGTTCCAAGCTTGCAATATTCTACCAGTTTCTTTAATCTGGCCACAAAACCTGCAATGGATTTTCCAGGGGCCCTCTCCATCAAATTAAATTTGTACCTCTGAAGAATGGTAGAGGGTTTTGGATGATAGTGATTCCTGACTAACTCCACAAGCTCAGTAAATGATTTTGAATCAGGGGCCTCTGGGTAGATCGAACATCTTTCTGAACTGTACATCTGGGTGCTGAAAGTTGAGAGGAAGATAAACCCCTGCTTCTCTTTCCCCTCTATATTGTTTGCTGTAAAAAGCAATGCATACACTCGACATGTTGTACTCAATCTTCTTCATTTACATCAGATGGTTCGGAGCTTATCAAAAAATGGCATGCTCTGTTGGGTACTGAAATTGCTTTGAATCAGAATGGAAAAGCCTTCCTCTCTTGTCCTCTGCAATGGAGTAGCGTTTTTTCTCATCGACAATGTAGGAAGGAAAACTCTGGGTGACCACCAGTGGATAAAAACAACAACTATTTATTTACAGACAGAAAAACTATTTACAGGTAACTATTTACAAGACACAGCAACAGCAATCCAATACTCCCACAATCTCTTAGTAGATATACACCCAGGTCCCTCTGCTCCTCCATCCCCTTTAAAAATTGTACCCGCTGTTTCATAGTGCCTCTCCATGTCATTCCTATCAAAATTAATCACTTCACATTTTTCTGCATTGAACTTCATCTGCCACCTGTCTACCCGTTCCACCAATTTGTCTATGTCCTTCTGAAGTTCTATTCTGCCCTCCTCACAGTTTTCAACGGCTCCAAGTTTTGGATCATCTGCAAATTTTGAAATTGTGCCCTGCACATTAAGGTCTAGGTTACTAACATATAACAGGAAAAGCAAGTGTCCCAACACTGAACCCTGGGGGACTCCACTACAAACTTTCCTCAAGCACAAAAGACATCCATTAACCACTTCTCTCTGTTTCCTGTCACTCGGCCAATTCTGTATCCATGTTGTTACTGTACCTTTGATTCCATGAGCTATAACTTTGCTCACAAGTCTGTTGTAAGGCACTGTATCAAACACCCTTTGAAGTCCATGCACATCACATCAACTGCATTACCCTCATTGACCCTCTCTGATACCTCTTCAAAAAGCTCCAGCAAGTTAATCAAAAATGATTTTCCCTGAAGAAATCCATGCTGGTTTTCTTTAATTATCCCATGTTCGTCCACATGGCTGTTGATTTTGTCCAGAATTATTGTTTCGAGAAGTTTCCCCACCACCAAAGTTAACCTGAGTGGTGTGTGGCTGCTGGGCTTATTTTTACACCTTTTGTTGAACAAAAGATTTGTAATTCTGCGATCCTGTGGCTAAGAAAGACTGAAAAAGTATGGCCAGTGCCTCTGCAATTTCCAATCTCACTTCCTCAGTATACTTTGATACATCCCATCTGGTTGTTATCAACTTTAAGTATAAATAACCAATCTAATATCTTCTCCTATACAATTTTAAACCCATCTAGTGTCTGAATTACCTCATCTTTACCATGGCCTTGGTAACATCTTCTTTGGTAAAGAAGGATCAGCAAGGTCATCTATATGCGGATATACAAGGGATGGGTGAAATCCTAAATGAATATTTCTCATCAGTATTTACTGTTGAGGAAAGCATGGATGTTAGGGAACTTGGGGAAAGAAATTGTGATGTTTTGAGGAGTGTACATATAACAGAGAAGGAGGTGCTGGAAGACTTAAAGCGCATCAAGGTAGATAAATCCCCGGGACCTGATGAAGTATATCCCAGGACATTGTGAGAGGCTAGGGAGGAAATTGCGGGTCCCCTAGCCGAGATTTTTGAATCATCGATAGCCACAGGTGAGGTGCCTGAAGATTGGAGGGTGGCAAATGTTGTGCCTTTGTTTAAGAAAGGTTGCAGGAAAAAGCCTGGGAACTACAGGCCAGTGAGCCTCACATCTGTGGTGGGTAAGTTGTTGGAATGTATTTTGAGAGACAGGATCTACAGGCCTGATTAGGGACAGTCAGCACGGTTTTGTGGGTGGAAAATCATGTCTCACAAATTTGATTGAGTTTTTTGAAGGGGTAACCAAAAAGGTAGATGAGGGCAGTGCAGTTGATGTTGTCTACATGGACTTTAGCAAGGCCTTTGACAAGGTACCGCATGGTAGGTTATTGCAGAAGGTTAAATTTCACAGGATCCAAGGTGAGGTAGCTAAATGGATACAAAATTGGCTTGATGACAGAAGCCAGAGTTGAACGGGGTTGTTTTTCAAACTGAAGGCCTGTGACCAGCGGTGTGCCTCAGGGATCAGTGCTGGGTCCACTGTTATTTGTCATTTATACTGATGATTTGGATGAGAATATAGGAGGCATGGTTAGTAAGTTTGCAGATGACACCAAGATTGGTGGCATAGTGGACAGTGAAGAAGGTTATCTCGGATTGCAATGGGATCTTGATCAATTGGGCCAGTGGGCTGACAAATGGCAGATGGAGTTTAATTTCGATAAATGTGAGCTGATGCATTTTGGTAGATTGAACCAGGGCAAGACTTACTCAGTTAATGGTAGGGCATTGGGGAGAATTACAGAACAAAGAGATCTCGGGGTACGTGTTCATATCTCCTTGAAAGTGGAGTCACAGTTGGACAGAGTGGTGAAGAAGGCATTCAGCATGCTTGATTTCATTGATCAGAACATTGAATACCAGGAGTTGGGTCGTCTTGTTGAAGTTGTACAAGACATTGGTAAGGCCACACTTGGAATACTGTGTACAGTTCTGGTCACCCTATTATAGAAAGGATATTATTAAACGAGAAAGAATGTAGAAAAGATTTACTAGGATGCTACCGGGATTTGATGGATTGAGTTATAAGGAGAGGCTGGATAGACTGGGCCTTTTTTCTCTGGAGCGTAGAAGGCTGAGGGGTGATCTTATAGAGATCTATAAAATAATGAGGAGCATAGATCAGTTAGTTAATATCTTTTCCCAAAGGTATGGGAGACTAAAACTAGAGGGCATAGGTTTAAGATGAGAGGGTAGAGATATAAAAGTGTCCAGAGGGGCGATTTTTTCTCACAGAGGGTGGTGAGTGTCTGGAACGAGCTGCCAGAGGTAGTAGTAGAGGTGGGTACAATTTTGTCTTTTAAAAAGCGTTTATACAGTTACATGGGTAAGATGGGTATAGAGGGATATGGGCCAAATGCGGGCAATTGGGATTAGCTTCAGGGTTTTTAAAAAAGGGACAGCATGGACAAGTTGGGCCGAAAGGCCTGTTTCCATGCTGTAAACCTCATTGACTCTCGATGAGATGCAAAATATTTATTTAATACCTCAGCTATGTCCTCTGCTCCAATGTGTAAATCCCTTTTTGGTCTCACTCCTCATTTCACCATCCTTTTACTATAAAAGGCTTTGGGATTTCTTTTCAAGTCGGCTGCCAGTCTCTTCATTCTCCCTTCTTGATCCTGGAATCTGCTTCTTCTCCTCTCCTATAAACCTTCAGTATTCAGCCTGGTTTTCAATTATACTTTCTTCTTGACACCTGTCAAATGCACACTTTTTCATCTGAATTTCTATCACTTTTGTCATCCAGGGAGCTCTGGATTTGTTTGCCCCGCCTTTCCCTTTTGAGGGAGCACACCTTGACTGTGCCTGAATTACCTCTTCTTCGAAGGTAACCCATTGATTAGCAACTGCTCTTCCTGCTAACCTTTGACTCCAATTTATTCAGCTCAGATCCGTTCTTACCCCATTCAAATTGGCTTTCTCCCAGTTATTTTTTTAAATTCTGGATTGTACTTTGTTCTTTTCCATAGTCAGCCTACAATATATGATAAACCAATCACTGCCCTCTGTTACAGACAGGAGGGAGGGTTATTTAAAATGGCCCTGATTTCTCCTCCCATCACTTGTCCATAAACAGAAAGGTGTTTTGATTTGCTTCCCTCTTCATAACTGGTGGCCTGTTTCTCAACCCCTAGCTTTTGGTGTAATCCAATTTTTTTTAAATGAATAATCCCACAGCAAACTAAAGATAGGATGAACTTAAAGGGTTAGTTTATTTGCACACTTTCAAATGCATGAGGGGGGGTCACAACATTGTCTCTTTTGCATTCATACAGTAAAAGAGGGATAGAGAAAAGAAGGATTGATGAGGCAAAGACTACAGAGAAAAGAAATATTGTTTTGTGTGTGTACAGAGTCCAGAATCAAAGTCCAAATGAGGTACTCCTTCATGGGAGGCTGGCAGGTTGATAACCGATGCTGTATAATTCACTTTTCCAGTGGTTTTGACTTCACAAGAGGAGACAGGCATACAGAGATGAATCAGTCTTGAGGGTGATGGTGCAGAAGTTCCCAGAAAAACAGTGTAGATGAGGCCAGGTATCTAATCTGGGCAGAGACCCTTTTCTGTGTTTCTGCTTATCGATAGTAAAATAGTAGACTGAGTTTGCAGTACAAGGCCTCTGACCAGGTACCGCATGGTAAGTTGTTGCAGAAGGTTAAATCTCACGGAATCCAGGGTGAGGTAGCTAAATGGATACAAAATTGGCTTGATGATAGAAGATAGAGGATGATTGTAGAGGGTTGTTTTTCAAACTGGAGACCTGTGACCAGCGGTGTGTCTCAGGGATCAGTGCTGGGTCCACTGTTATTTGTCATTTATATTAATGATTTGAATGAGAATTTAGGAGGCATGGTTAGTAAATTTGCAGATGACACCAAGATTGGTGGCATAGTGGACAGTGAAGAAGGTTATCTAGGATTGCAACGGGATCTTGATCAATTGGGCCAGTGGGCTGACGAATGGCAGATGGAGTTTAATTTAGACAAATGCGAGGTGATGCATTTTGGTAGATTGAACCAGGGCAGGACTTACTCAGTTAATGGTAGGACGTTGGGGAGAGTTACAGAACAAAGAGATCTAGAGGTACATGGTCATAGCTCCTTAAAAGTGGAGTCACAGGTGGACAGAGTGGTGAAGAAGGCATTTGGCATGCTTGGTTTCATTGGTCAGAATATTAAATCAGGAGTTGGGACATTTTGTTGAAGTTGTACAAAACATTAGAAAGGCCACACTTGGAATACTGTGTACAGTTCTGGTCACCCTATTATGGAAAGGATATTATTAAACGAGAAAGAGTGCAGAAAAGATTTACCAGGATGCAGCCAGGATTTGGTGAGTTATAAGGAGGTTGGATAGACTGGGACTTTTTTCCCTGGAGTGTAGAAGGCTTAGGGGTGATCTTATCGAGGTCTACAAAATAATGAGGGGCATAGACAAGGTAGATAGTCAACATCTTTTCCCAAAGGTAAGGAAGCCTAAAACTAGAGGGCATAGGTTTAAGGTGAGAGGGGAGAGATACAAAAGGGTCCAGAGGGGCATTTTTTTCACTCAGAGGGTGAATGCTGGGACATTAAGTAAATTTAGGGAGGAGATAGACAGATTTTTAATTAGTAATGAGTTGAAGGGTTATGCAGAATGGCGCTGGAGCAAGGCGACTTCTTGCAAGCTGTGCCCAGCATTCCTTCTAATTCTATCTTTAACTCTCGTTCTATGCTTTGAAACTGTACTTATTTCTGTTAAACTGTCTAACAATGCTTTACCACTACATTCTGCACCCTGTCCTTTCCTTCTCTATGAACGGTATGCTTTGCCTGTATAGTGCGCAAGAAACAATACTTTTCACTGTATGCTGGTACATGTGACAATAATAAATCAAATCAAAGTATCTAGAACTAGAGGTCACTGGTTAAAAATGAGGTGCCACTTAGGGGACAGAGAAGAGGTGAATTTTTTTCACTCAGAGTGATGTGAGTCTTTGGAACAGTTCCTCAGAAGAGAGTGGAAGCAGATACTTTTGATTATTTTAAAAGCAATGCTAGATATATTCTTGATTAACAAGGGGGTGAAAGATTATTGAGAGTGAAAGGTTATCGGGGTGAAAGGTTATTGAGAGTGAAAGGTTATTGAGGGTGAAAGGTTATTGAGGATGGGCAGGAATGTGGGATTGAGGTTATAATCAGATCAGCCATGATCTTATTGAATGGTGGAGGAGGCTCGAGGTGCCAAGTAGCCTCCTCATGCTCCCAATTCAGATTCCTTGCCTCTCCTGCTGGTCTCGCAATGTCTCCAACTTCTTTCAAAGGAAACAGGCATCAATGGCTAGACCAGCATTTATTGCCTATCACTAGTTACCATTGAGAAGACCATAAGACATAGGAGCAGAATGAGGCCACTCGGCCCATCGAGTCTGCTCCGCCATTCAATCATGGCTGATATTTTTCTCATCCCCAAACTCCTGCCTTTTCCCCATAACCCCTGATCCCCTTATTAATCAAGAACCTATCTCTCTCGGTCTTAAAGACACTCAATGACCCGGCCTCCACAGCCTTCTGCGGCAAAGAGTTCCACAGATTCACCACTCTCTGGCTGAAGAAATTCCTCCTCATCTCTGTTTTAAAAGATCGTCCCTTTAGCCTGAGGTTGTGCCCTCTGGTTCTAGTTTTTCCTACTAGTGGAAACACCTCTCCACGTCCACTCTATCCAGGCCTCACAGTATCCTGTGAGTTTCAATAAGATCCCCCCTCATCCTTCTAAACTCTAACGAGTACAGACCCAGAGTCCTCAACCGTTCCTCATACAACAAGCTCTTCATTCCAGAGATCATTCTTGTGAACCTCCTCTGGATCCTTTCCAAGGCCAGCACATCCTTCCTTAGATATGAGGCTCAAAACTGTTCACAATACTCCAAATGGGGTCTGACCAGAGCCTATTACAGCCTCAGAAGTACATCCCTGCTCCTGTATTCTAGCCCTCTCGACATGAATGCTAACATTGCATTTGCCTTCCTAACTGCCAACTGTTAACCAGACAAAGCATGCCGTTCATAGAGAAGGAAAGGAGAGGGTGCAGAATGTAGTGTTACAGTCATAGCTGGGGGGACATTTTCCCGTTCCGCCTGCCACAGGAATCAGAGCAGGCGAGGGGTGGACAATGGAAAGATGCACTGACCTCGGATGGGAATTTCCAGTTTCGGGATGAAGGCGGCTGGAAAATCCCACCCAGGGTGTAGAGAAAGATCAACTAAATGCAAGCTAGGTCCATTCAAAAGTCTGACAGCAGCAGGGAAGAAGCTGTTCTTGAGTCGGTTGGTACGTGACCTCAGACTTTTGTATCTTTTTCCCGATGGAAGAAGGTGGAAGAGAGAATGTCCGGGGTGCCTGGGTTGATTATGCTGGCTGCTTTTGCTGAGGCAGCGGGAAGTGTAGACAGAGTCAATGGATGGGAGGCTGGTTTGAGTGATGGATGGGCCAAGTTCACAATCCTTTGTAGTTCCTTGCGGTCTTGGGCAGAGCAGGAGCCATACCAAGCTGTGATACAACCAGAAAGGGTGCTTTATATGGTGCATCTGTAAGAATTGGTGAGAGTCGTAGCAGACATGCAGAATTTCCTTATCCTCCTGAGAAAGTAGAGGCATTGGTGGGCTTTCTTAACTATAGCATTAGTGTGGAGGGACCAGGACAGGTTGTTGGTGATCTGGAAAGCTAGAAACACAAAGCTCTCAACCATTTCCACTTCATCCCCATTGATGTAGACAGGGACATGTTCTCCTTTATGCTTCCTGAAGTCGATGACTATCTCCTTTGTTTTGTTGACATTGAGGGAGAGATTATTGTCACCGCACCAGTTCACCAGATTCTCTATCTCATTCCTGTACTCTGTCTCATTATTGTTTGAGATCCGACCCATTACGGTGGTGTCATCAACAAACTTAAAAACGGAGTTAAAGTGAAATTTGGCTGCACAGTCACAAGTATATAAGAAGTATAGTAAGGGACACAGCTTTGTGGGGCACTGGTGTTGAGGATGATCGTGGAGGAAGTGTTTGAATGTTGTTTGGGTCTTGCTGCACATACGGACACAGGCTGCTTCAGTCTCCGAGGAGTTGTGAATGGTGCTCAGTCATCAGCGAACATCCCTAGTTCTGAACTTACAGTAGAGGGAAGGTCATTGATGAAGCAGCTGAAGATGGTTGGGCCTCGGACACTCCCCTGAGGAACTCCTGCAGAGATGTCCTGGTCTGACACGATTGACCTCCAATCACCACAACCACGAGCTATGACTCCAACCAGTGGATCTTTCCCCCCACCCATCCTCCCCCGATTCCCATTGACTTTGCCAGGTGTTATATATTAATGTGGTCAGCTCACTTGTACTGCAAGATAAAAGGATGAAAAGGCTGCCACATGGTGGGTTACTTAACCAGTTAGTCAAGCTTTATCAGACAGGTGCTGCCTGCTTACAGTGCAGGATAGAAGAGGGGAAAACCCGCAGCTGTCTCTGATGATGTCAGGACACTCACATGACTAATCAAACAGAGATACATTGGTTTGCAAAATATAACATCCCTCCCCCTTTATTTCAATAGTATGACAATGAATTTTAAACATTAAACATTAACACTTACCCACTATGAACATAAGTTACATTCCCAAGTATTCTAATATACATGTGTACAGTTAACACAAGAGTTCTGTTGGTGGACATTGATTTCATTTTAGTAAAATACAACGTTCTGGAGTCTTATCTTCAATATCCTGGATAGGTTGTTCCTCACGAGTTCCAGGTACTTCATCCCGTGAAGTTGCTTCGTTGTCAGCTTCCAGGGATGTGGGTCATTCTCCCAGAGTAAGAATCTGAACTCGGGTTTGAAGTAATCCTTGGTTTAGGGATTTCATAACCTGGGGTGTTTGACGTAAGCCTTTCAGATACAGACTCCTCTAATTCACTCTTTGAAGCGAGGAATTGATCTGTGTGTCTCCACCAAATTCTCTCGCCATTGAGTTCCACTCTCTAAGAAATCCCACCTGTCTTAGCTGGAATGTTTGCAAGGACCCGCTTCTCAGTTGCCGAGTAGTTTCTCGGTAAAACTCTTTCTTCGTGATTAGAGCTCCTCAGTTTCGATGTTTGGCTGTAGTGAGTAACTTTGTTGTCGCTCTATTATTGTTGTTGTGTCAGGTGGTGTGAGTAAATCGAATTTAGTCTCAGTTTCCTCCTCAGGAACAACACAGCCGGTGAATGTTGTGTTGTCATGGGCAGTGTTCCGATAGGACATGAGAAAGTTCACTCTCCTGGATAACGAAGCTTCATCTTTTGATGCTTTAATGACCTGTTTCAATGACTGTACTAGCCTCTCTGCCTGTCCATTAGTGGACAGATGATATGGTACAGCACGGGGTTAGATACAGAGTAAAGTTCCCTCTACACTGTCCCCATCAAACACTCCCAGGACAGGCACAGCACAGGGTTAGATACAGAGTAAAGCTCCCTCTACACTGTCCCCATCAAACACTCCCAGGATAGGTACAGCACAGAGTTAGATACAGAGTAAAGCTCCCTCTACACTGTCCCCATCAAACACTCCCAGGAAAAGCACAGCACGGGGTTAGATACAGAGTAAAGCTCCCTGTACACTGTCCCCATCAAACATTCCCAGGACAGGTACAGCACGGAGTTAGATACAGAGTAAAGCTCCCTCTACACTGTCCCCCATCAATTACTCCCAGGACAGGTACAGCATGGGGTTAGATACAGAGTAAAGCTCCCTCTACACTGTCCCCATCAAACATTCCCAGGACAGGTACAGCACAGGGTCAGATACAGAGTAAAGCGCCCTCTACACTGTCCCCATCAAACACTCCCAGGACAGGTACAGCATGGGGTTAGATACAGAGTAAAGCTCCCTCTGCACTGTCCCCATCAAACATTCCCAGGACAGGTACAGCATGGGGTTAGATACAGAGTGAAGCTCCCTCTACATTGTCCCCATCAAACACTCCAGGACAGGTACAGCATGGGGTTAGATACACAGTAAAGCTCCCTCTACACTGTTCCCCATCAAACACTCCCAGGAAAGGTACAGCATGGGGTTAGATACAGAGTAAAGCTCGCTCTACACTGTCCCCATCAAACATTCCCAGGACAGGTACAGCACGGGGTTAGATACAGAGTAAAGCTCCCTCTACACTGTCCGCATCAAACACTCCCAGGACAGGTACAGCATGGGGTTAGATACAGAGTAAAGCTCCCTCTACACTGTCCCCATAAAATACGATGTGTAGATGCCGGCGTTGGACTGGGGTAAACACAGTAAGAAGTTTAACAACACCAGGTTAAAGTCCAACAGGTTTATTTGGTAGCAAAAGCCACAAGCTTTCGGAGCGCTGCTCCTTCGCCAGGTGAGTAAACACTCCCAGGACAGGTACAGCACGGGGTTAGATACAGAGTAAAGCTCCCTCTACACTGTCCCCATCAAACACTCCCAGGACAGGTACAGCACGGGGTTAGATACAGAGTAAAGCTCCCTCTACACTGTCCCCATCAAACACTCCCAGGACAGGTACAGCATGGGGTTAGATACAGAGTGAAGCTCCCTCTACACTGTCCCCATCAAACACTCCCAGGACAGGTACAGCACGGGGTTAGATACAGAGTAAAGCTCCCTCTACACTGTCCCCATCAAACACTCCCAGGACAGGTACAGCACGGGGTTAGATACAGAGTAGAGCACCCGCTACACTGGACAGTGTTTCTGTCCTTTCCGCTATCGGATGAGGTAACAATGTGGTTTCCTGGACCAGATGATTCTGTTCTGGCTTCTCACCTCCAAAGACATCTATCCGGTTTCTGGGGAAAGCGAAGTTCAACGTCAGAACGGGATGGAAATTCAGGACTTGGGCAACGTGTGGAGGCGGTGCTGTAAACGAGGAAGTTCCTTCCGGTAAGTCACTGTCACTAAATCCTTTTTGCGGAATATCGTAATTGTCAGAATGCATTCTGATTTCTGATTCACTATGAATATTCTGTAACCTTCATTAAGACAAAAGATAGAAGATATAAAAATTTTACTACAGTTTTTTTCTGCAGTTTGAAATGGAGTTATCAAAATACGGTCAGTTACCATTTTGGAAATCCACTGTCCCCATCAAACACTCCCAGGACAGGTACAGCACGGGGTAAGAGACAGAGTAAAGCCCCCTCTACAATGTCCCCCATCAAACACTCCCAGGACAGGTACAGCACGGGATTAGATACAGAGTAAAGCTCCCTCTACACTGTCCCCATCAAACACTCCCAGGACAGGTACAGCACGGGGTTCGATACAGAGTAAAGCTCCCTCTACACTGTTCCCCCATCAAACACTCCCAGGACAGGTACAGCACGGGATTAGATACAGAGTAAAGCTCCCTCTACACTGTCCCCATCAAACACTCCCAGGACAGATACTGCACAGGGTTAGATACAGCGTAAAGCTCCCTCTACACTGTCCCCATCAAACACTCCCAGGAGAGATACAGCATGGGGTTAGATACAGAGTAAAGCTCCCTCTACACTGTCCCCATCAAACACTCCCAGGACAGGTACAGCACGGGGTTAGATACAGAGTAAAGCTCCCTCTACACTGTCCCCATCAAACACTCCCAGGACAGGTACAGCACGGGGTTAGATACAGAGTAATGTTCCCTCTACACTGTCCCCATCAAACACTCCCAGGACAGGTACAGCACGGGGTTAGATAGAGTAAAGCTCCCTCTACACTGTCCCCCATCAAACACTCCCAGGACAGGTACAGCACGGGGTTAGATACAGAGTAAAGCTCCCTCTACACTGTCTCCATCAAACACTCCCAGGACAGGTACAGCACGGGGTTAGATTTATTCCACTCTCTGCTTCCTGTCTGCCAACCAGTTCTCGATCCACATCAAGACATTACCCCTGATACCATGAGCTTTAATTTTGCTCACTAATCTCTGGTGTAGGACCTTGTCACAAGCCTTTTGGACTCCAGATACACATCATCCACTGATTCACCCTTGTATATTCTAGAGGTCACATCCTCAAAAACTTCTAGAAGATTGGAATATTTGGAGTATTGCGTGCAGTTCTGGTCGCCACACTACCAGAAGGATGTGGAAGGTTTGGAGAGAGTGCAAAGAAGGTTCACCAGGATGTTGCCTGGTCTCGAGGGTGTTGGCTATGAGGAGGGGTTGAATAAACTAGGATTGTTTTCACTGGAAAGACGGAGGCTGAGGGGAGACCTGATAGAGGTCTACAAAATTATGAGAGGCACAGACAGGGTGGATAGTCAGAGGCTTTTTCCCAGGGTGGAAGTGTCAATTACAAGGTTCAAGTTGAGAGGGGGTGAGTTTAAGCGAGATGTTTTTCACACAGTGTGGTGGGTGCCTGGAACGCGCTGCCAGAGAAGGTGGTGGAAGCAGGCACATTAGCAACATTTAAGAGGCATCTGGATGGGTAGATGAATAGCGAGGGAATAGAGGGACACGGATCGAGTAAGGACAGAAGGTTTTTTCTTTACTTTAGTTAGGACAACATGATCAGCACGGGCTTGGAAGGTCTAAGGGTCTATTCCTATGCTATACTTTCTTTGTTCCCTTTGTTGATTCTCTCCAAGTCACTCGTAGAATAATAGAAACCTCATTTAGCCAGGAGACAATACAAGTAGAAACCAGTGAAACCATGCACCATCCCATGAAACACTACAAAGACAGGTCCAGCACAGGTTAGATACATTAGTACAGTAACGCTCCCGCTACACAATAATGTAACTCAGTCCACATTTTGATTGGCCATCCCAGTCACCTTATGCCCTACCTCTGGGTCTATTTAATTTTGAATTAGGGTTAGTTCTGTCCTTCCCAGAAAGAGCTAGATTGAGATTGTCCAATGTTATCACCTGCCCAATGTTTTTAACCTCAAGTGGCATCAGACACTAATAGCCAAGGGCAAAGGGAAGGGATGAAACAACCTTTCCACTACTGGAGTTACCCACCCAACAATCTCCCCCTGACATTCCCCCACTCCTATGTCCACTGGTGCCTCTCAGGCGATAGGGCTGTGATTTGGGACTCGGAGCAGCATTGAAATTTTCAATTCAACTACTCCACCTCATTGAAACAGGAAATTGTGGATTTTTCACATGCCTTTCGCAGCCGTAAGATGATCCCAAGCATTTCACAAACAGGGAAGTATTTCTGAAGTAATGTAGGGAACCTGGGTATCCAAGTTTGTGTTGCTGGCTGAGACCAAACTACACCGCACCGTTTCTCGAATGTCCCTGAGCATGAATGATCCAATTCATTTTGTATTTTCACTCACCTACGTCCTGCCACAGGCATGTTTCAAACAGCAGATTAGTTATCCACTGCTCACTACAGAGGGCTGGCTCAGGTATACATGATGTGGAGATGCCGGCGTTGGACTGGGGTAAACACAGTAAGAAGTTTAACAACACCAGGTTAAAGTCCAACAGGTTTATTTGGTAGCAAAAGCCACACAAGCTTTCGAGGCTCTGAGCCCCTTCTTCAGGTATACACACACACACACACACACGATGATTCAAAGGCGATTGTTGGTGCTGCTTAGCTGACGGGTCGCTCTCTTCACTGCTTCGTACTGGTTGTCCCTGCTGTGCAATAAAGACAGGTTTAGGGTGAAGTTCCCTTTCCTCCCCTTCACTTCCACCAAACTTCTGGTCCTCACCACTGGATGCAAGAGTGCGGATTTGCTCATTTCCACAACACCAATGAGATTCGGCGTTGGAAATCAAGGGTTCTGGGGAGAGGGCGGGACAATGGGAGTTGATGTTTAACCATGATTTCATTGGATGGTGGTGCAGGTGCAAGGACTCACAGGGTCTTTTCTTGCTCTGATTCCCTAAGTCCAACCTGTCACCTGGGCACTCACAATCTGGCACCTCAAAGTTAAAGGGAATGATGCTCTCTTGCTCCATTGTAGGGTGGATTCACTGACATCACACTCCTCCAGGAAGGGTTGAGTTAGGGCAACAAAAGTGTGGCTGCAATTTGCTGACCTTTGAGGATTCCCACAGGGGGTTCATTAATATCGTTCTTAGTCACTTCCTTGGTGTTGGAGCTTAGGAAAAGCTGCTGCCTCATTAGTGAATAGATTGTGAATCAAAGCAGGAACATGAAAATATAAAGTGCCGGTTGCACCCTGAGGAAGTCTCGAAGCACTTCACCCACAACAAAGAAAGGCCCTTCGAGGTGTGGTCACCAGTGTGCACAGCAAGATCCCACAAACACGGCTGAGATGTATTTCTGTTTGAGGTTGGTTCAAGGATAAGTACCATTGTCTTGAGATCTATTACATCCATCTGAGAAGGCAGATGTGGCTCCAGCAAAAACGCTTCCAACTCTGCCACACTCTGAAGCAATGTATTCCAAATCCTAATCACTCACTGCGTAAAAAAATTCTCAGGCAAACTTTGGTCCTTCTGCCATTCACCTTAAATCAGTGTCCTCTGGTTCTCCATCTACCAATGAGGTGAGAGCAGTTTGTCTCTTTCTAATCTCTCCAAAACCCTCACAATTTTGAACACCTCTAACAAATCTCTTCTCAACTTATCTTCTCTGAGGAGAACAATCCCTGCTGGGTCAAGCTGATCAAGTGCCAGCAGGAGAACATTTAGGGAACAGTGATCATTATATCGTGATGTTTAAACGGACTACGGAAAAGGACACAGAATAATCCAGAGGGAGAATAATTAACTGGGGGAAAGCCAACCTCAATGGGGTAAGAATGGATCTGGGAAAATAAAAGTGGAATCAAAGTTTGACAGTCCAAATAGTAACTGAGCAACCTTCAAACAAGAGACAGTTTGGACACACTACAGTATATTGTCTCGAAAAGAAAAGGAATGGCAATCAAATCTAGAGTACCCTAAATGACAAAAGAGATAGGAATTAAGAGAAAGAAAAAGTCTGTTTGTGTCAGATCTCAGGTGGAAAATACAATTGAGAACCAGGCTGAATAAGCAGTTCAGAGCGGCGGTGAAAAAGCAAATAAGAGAACCAAAGAGGGAGCATGAAATGAGACTGGCAACTAACAGAAAGGGAATCCCAAGGTCCTCTATAGACACATAAATAGTAAAAGGGTGATAAAAGGATCCCAATAAGGGACCAGAAATGAGATTTACACATGAAGGCAGAAGGCATAGCTGAGGTATTAACTGAATACTTTGCATCTACTTTTACCAAGGAAGAAGTCTCACAACGCCAGGTTAAAGTCCAACAGGTTTATTTGGTAGCAAAAGCCACTAGCTTTCGGAGCGCTGCCCCTCCGTCAGGTAAGTGGGAGTTCTGTTCACAAACAGGGCATATAAAGACACAAACTCAATTTACAAAATAATGGTTGGAATGCGAGTCTTTACAGGTAATCAAGTCTTAAAGGTACAGACAATGTGAGTGGAGAGAGCATTAAGCACAGGTTAAAGAGATGTGTATTGTCTCCAGACAGGACAGTTAGTGAGATTTTGCAAGCCCAGGCAAATCGTGGGGATTACAGATAGTGTGACATGAACCCAAGATCCCAGTTGAGGCCATCCTCATGTGTGCGGAACTTGGCTTTCAGTCTCTGCTCAGCGACTCTGCGTTGTCATGTGTCGTGAAGGCCACCTTGGAGAACGCTTACCCGAAGATCAGAGGCCGAATGCCCGTGACCGCTGAAGTGCTCCCCAACAGGAAGAGAACACTCTTGCCTGGTGATTGTCGAGAGGTGTTCATTCATCCATTGTCGTAGCGTCTGCATGGTCTCCCCAATGTACCATGCCTCGGGACATCCTTTTCTGCAGCGTATCAGGTAGACAATGCTGGCCGAGTTGCAAGAATATGTACCGTGTACCTGGTGGATGGTGTTCTCACGTGAGATGGTGGCATCTGTGTCGATGATCCGGCATGTCTTGCAGAGGTTGCTGTGGCAGGGTTGTGTAGTGTCGTGGTCACTGTTCTCCTGAAGGCTGGGTAGTTTGCACACCGCTCGACAATCACCAGGCAAGAGTGTTCTCTTCCTGTTGGGGAACATTCCAGCGGTCACGGGCATTCGGCCTCTGATCTTCGGGTAAGCGTTCTCCAAGGCAGCCTTCATAGAAACATAGAAAACTACAGCACAAAACAGGCCCTTCGGCCCCACAAGTTGTGCCGAACATATCCCTACCTTTTAGGCCTACCTATAACCCTCCATCCTATTAAGTCCCATGTACTCATCCAGGAGTTTCTTAAAAGACCCTATTGAGTTTGCCTCCACCACCACTGACGGCAGCCGATTCCACTCGCCCACCACCCTGTGTGTGAAAAACTTCCCCCTAACATTTCCCCTGTACCTACCCCCCAGCACCTTGAACCTGTGTCCTCTCGTAGCAGCCATTTCCACCCTGGGAAAAAGCCTTTGAGAGTCCACCCCATCTATGCCTCTCAACATCTTATATACCTCTATTAGGTCTCCTCTCATCCTACGTCTCTCCAAGGAGAAAAGACCGAGCTCCCTCAGCCTATCCTCATAAGGCATGCCACTCAATCCAGACAACATCCTTGTAAATCTCCTCTGCACCCTTTCAATCTTTTCCACATCCTTCCTGTAATGAGGCAACCAGAATTGAGCACAGTACTCCAAGTGGGGTCTGACGAGGGTCTTATATAGCTGCATCATTATCCCCGGATTCCTAAACTCAATCCCTTGATTGATAAAGGCCAGCACACCATACGCCTTCTTAACCACCTCCTCCACCTGCAGGGCCGATTTTAGAGTCCTATGGACCCGGACCCCAAGGTCCTTCTGATCCTCCACAGTACTAAGAGTCTTTCCCTTAAGATTGTCACTCCTTCATCCCATTTGACCTGCCAAAATGGACCACTACGCATTTATCTGGGTTGAAGTCCATCTGCCACTTCTCCGCCCAGTCTTGCATCC
This sequence comes from Mustelus asterias, assembly GCF_964213995.1. Classification (NCBI taxonomy): domain Eukaryota; kingdom Metazoa; phylum Chordata; class Chondrichthyes; order Carcharhiniformes; family Triakidae; genus Mustelus; species Mustelus asterias. The sequence goes on along the minus strand of NC_135803.1, from coordinate 156,267,344 downwards.
TATCTATGTCCCTCTGTAACTTCTGACATCCCTCCAGACTATCCACAACCCCACCAACCTTCGTGTCGTCGGCAAACTTACCAACCCATCCCTCCACTTCCTCATCCAGGTCATTTATGAAAATGACAAACAGCAAGGGTCCCAGAACAGATCCCTGGGGCACACCACTGGTGACCGACCTCCATTTAGAAAAAGACCCATCTATACACACTCTCTGCCTCCTTTGGGCAAGCCAGTTCTGGATCCACAGGGCAGCAGCCCCTTGGATCCCATGCCCTCTTACTTTTTCTAGAAGCCTTGCATGGGGGACCTTATCGAATGCCTTGCTAAAATCCATATAAACCACATCTACCGCTTTCCCTTGACACACAACAATGCAGAGTCACTGAGCAGAAACTGATAGCCAAGTTCCGCACACATGAGGACGGCTCAACTGGGATCTTGGGTTCATGTCACACTATCTGTAACCCCCACGACTTGCCTGGGCTTGCAAAATCTCACTAACTGTCCTGGCTGGAGACAATACACATCTCTTTAACCTGTGCTTAACCCTCTCTCCACTCACATTGTCTGTACCTTTAAGACTTGATTACCTGTAAAGACTCGCATTCCAACCATTATTTTGTAAATTGAGTTTGTGTCTTTATATGCCCTATTTGTGAACAGAACTCCCACTTACCTGACGAAGGGGCAGCGCTCCGAAAGCTAGTGGCTTTTGTTACCAAATAAACCTGTTGGGCTTTAACCTGGTGTTGTGAGACTTCTTACTGTGCTTACCCCAGTCCAACGCCGGCAGTTCCACATCATGTTTACCAAGGAAGACAGAGGGGGGAGTCCAGAACATAGTTTGAGGATAAGAGGTAAACCTTTTACAACTGAGGCGAGGAGAAAATTCTTCACTCAGAGGGTGGTGAATGTGTGGAATCCATTACCACGGAATTGTTGAGGACAAAACATCGTCTGATTCCAAGAAGAAATTAGATATAGCTCTAGGGGTTAAAGGGATCAAGGGATATGGGGGGAAAGGAGGGATCAGGATATTCAATTCGATGATGAGCCATGATCAAAATGAATAGCAGAGCAGGCTCGAAGGGCCGGATGGTCTACTCCTGGCATAGAATCCTACAATGCAGAAGAAGGTCATTCGGCCAATTGGGTCTGCACCGACCACAATCCCACACAGGTCCTATCTCCATAACCCCATGCATTTATATGACACTAAGGGGCAATTTTACCATGGCCAATCCACCTAACCCGCACATCTTTGGCCCGTGGGAGGAAACCGGAGCACCCGGAGGAAACCCATGCAGACACGGGGAGAATGTGCAAACTCCACACAGACAGTGACTCAAGCCAGGAATCGAACCCGGGTCCCTGGCGCTGTAAGGCAGCTTGGTAAAGACAGATGCAAAGTATTCAGTTAATACCTCAGCTATGCCTTCTGCCTTGATGTATAAATTTCATTTTTGGTCCCTTTTATCATCCTTTTACTATTTATGTGCCTCAGAAGTACATCCCTGCTGTTGTATTCTAGCCCTCTCGACATGAATGCTAACACTGCATTTGCCTTCCTAACTGCCGACTGAACCTGCACGTTAACCTTAAGAGAATCTTGAACAAGGGCTCCCAAATCTCTTTGTGTTTCTGATTTCCTAAGCATTTCCCCATTTAGAAAATAGTCTATGCCTCCATTCCTCCTTCCAAAGTGCAGAACCTCACAATTCTACGATCCCCAGTTTCTCCAATCTATTCACATAACCGAAGTCCCTCACCCCTGGAACCATTCTCATAAACTTCTACTGCACCCTACAAGGCAGCTCTTCATAATATTGCCAGGAATCCATCTGGGAGATAATGGTTGAAGTTCTATTGGTTAATACAAGTGGTTTCCCTTGACTCAACCTTTCCCGTTTGGAACGCTTCTCGGCCTTTTGGCTAAGATCAAGTGTAGTATGGATCGCCTGCACTTGGTTGAGGTCATTAGGTTACACTGAGGCTTCATGTATTTCATATGAAGCAATTTTTTAAAGCGGCATCTCGGCCTTTTGGCTAAGATGCAAATGAGCTCAAGTCTTGGAGGAGGATCCTCCCCCTTCTCCAATCAGCTTGACTCATGTAGATCAGGCCCAGGACAGGGTGGTTTTGGTCTCCCGTCCTGTCTTGTCAGCCTGGATCTGAAATGTCTCAACTTGTTGAGACTCTGAATTGGATTTGATTTGATTGAATTGGAAAAGTATAAAAACAACCATCGACAATGTGATTGGCCTAAATCAGCAGACGTCACAACGGAGGAGGAGTTTTGGGTTTGCTTGGGTACGGAATTCTCCAGCACCACGACATGTAATTTCAAATGCTCCAGAGCAGACACCAGCCCTGCCAACAGGGTGTTAGTGGAGATCATCCTGCACCACCATCAAGGGACAACTTCATTTGTGGCCAGTCTTTGAATCTGCCCATTGCGCCATCAAAAGATGTGGTGATCTCATCTCACCAAAGTGCAGAGGCCGCACAGCCATCGTCTCTCACAGTTGTAAGGATGCCAATCAGTCTGGGGATTGGGGTGGATGTGTGAACAGTTAGGATTGGGGCTTGGAGTCAGAATTCATTTCAGGGTTGCAGTGTCAGATTCAGATCCAGCTTCAGAGTTGGCATTGGAGTTAGGGTCAGTGGTTAAGGTCTGGACTCAAAAGGCTAGATTTGGGGGCAGGGAATCAATTTGAGGATTAGGGTTCACATTGGGGTTTGTATTTGGGGTTTAGAGTTAGGAGTCAAAGTTGGGGGGGGGGGGTTAGTGATTAGGATTAAAGTTAGAGGTTTGCACTGTGGCTGAAGTTAGGGCTCGGCACTGGGTTAGAAGGACCGCTTGAGTTTGAAACTGCTCCAGATATCATGGCATGTCACTAATCGCATTCTCTTTACCTCGTGGCGTTGCCTTAACAAGAAGTTTCCTTGTCCGGGATGAAGCTTCTTCAACAGCTTCGTGCGGGCTTTAATTAGAAAGTGTTAAAAAAAAGGAAGACGTTTTCAGCAAACGGCGGACCAGCAGGGTTTATACTGCCAACGCTTTACACATCTCCCAGCGCTCACATAACGCTGCCAATAGCAGCCTGGACGCTGGGACAGGGCTCTCTCCCCGATCACTCCCCGTGAACAGAAGCTTTTAAAAAGCATTCGAACCAAAACACTGCAGCCACTTAAAGGGACAGCCAACCATTGTGCGCGACAATTACCTCCTGCCGACATTAATGCAGTCACAGCCCAGTGTGAAACCTCCCCTTTGTCTGACATGAGAGTTCAATGGGAAACTGCGACCAGCTTCCTTTGGAGGAAGGGGAGAGCAAGTTAAAACTCTGGATTTACTTTTAATACAGTAAAAAGTTTAACAACACCAGGTTAAAGTCCAACAGGTTTATTTGGTAGTCACCAGAATGGTTGACGAGGGAAGGGCCGTGGATGTCGTCTATATGGACTTTAGTAAAGCGTTTGACAAAGTCCCTCATGGTAGGCTGGTGAAAAAGGTTGGATCTCATGGGATAAAGGGGGAGGTGGCTAGATGGGTGGAGAACTGGCTTGGTCACAGAATAAGAAGTTTAACAACACCAGGTTAAAGTCCAACAGGTTTATTTGGTAGCAAAAGCCACACAAGCTTTCGGAGCTCTTAGCCCCTTCTTCAGGTGAGTGGGAATTCTGTTCACAAACAGAGCTTATAAAGACACAGACTCAATTTACATGAATAATGGTTGGAATGCGAATACTTACAACTAATCAAGTCTTTAAGAAACGAAACAATGTGAGTGGAGAGAGCATCAAGACAGGCTAAAAAGATGTGTATTGTCTCCAGACAAGACAGCCAGTGAAACTCTGCAGGTCCACGCAACTGTGGGGGTTACAAATAGTGTGACATGAACCCAATATCCCGGTTGAGGCTGTCCTCGTGTGTGCGGAACTTGGCTATCAGTTTCTGCTCAGCGACTCTGCGCTGTCGTGTGTCGTGAAGGCCGCCATGGAGAACGCTTACCCGAATATCAGAGGCCGAATGCCCGTGACCGCTGAAGTGCTCCCCAACAGGAAGAGAACAGTCTTGCCTGGTGATTGTCGAGCGGTGTTCATTCATCCGTTGTCGCAGCGTCTGCATAGTTTCCCCAATGTACCGGGGAAGTACTGGACAATGCTCCCCGGAGCGGAGAAGCGACGGCATCTCCTCCGGAGCCTTCAACATGTCATTGATGAAGACGAACATCTCGCCAAGGCCATCTCCATACCCCCACTTCTTGCCTTCAAACAACCGCACAACCTCAAACAGGCCATTGTCCGCAGCAAACTACCCAGCCTTCAGGAGAACAGTGACCATGACACCACACAACCCTGCCACAGCAACCTCTGCAAGACATGCCAGATCATCGACACAGATGCCATCATCTCACGTGAGAACACCATCCGCCAGGTACACGGTACATACTCTTGCAATTCGGCCAACGTTGTCTACCTGATACGCTGCAAGAAAGGATGTCCCGAGGCATGGTACATTGGGGAAACTATGCAGACGCTGCGACAACGGATGAATGAACACCGCTCGACAATCACCAGGCAAGACTGTTCTCTTCCTGTTGGGGAGCACTTCAGCGGTCACGGGCATTCGGCCTCTGATATTCGGGTAAGCGTTCTCCAAGGCGGCCTTCGCGACACACGACAGCGCAGTGTCGCTGAGCAGAAACTGATAGCCAAGTTCCGCACACACGAGGACGGCCTCAACCGGGATATTGGGTTCATGTCACACTATTTGTAACCCCCACAGTTGCGTGGACCTGCAGAGTTTCACTGGCTGTCTTGTCTGGAGACAATACACATCTTTTTAGCCTGTCTTGATGCTCTCTCCACTCACATTGTTTTGTTTCTTAAAGACTTGATTCGTTGTAAGTATTCGCATTCCAACCATTATTCATGTAAATTGAGTCTGTGTCTTTATATGCTCTGTTTGTGAACAGAATTCCCACTCACCTGAAGAAGGGGCTTAGAGCTCCGAAAGCTTGTGTGGCTTTTGCTACCAAATAAACCAGTTGGACTTTAACCTGGTGTTGTTAAACTTCTTACTGTGTTTACCCCGGCAACGCCGGCATCTCCACATCTTTACTTTTAATAGTCATATGTATGTATCAGTCCACCGAAATAGCTCAAGTCTGAGACGGAGTGTGCAAATTCCACCACTTTACAAAACAATTAACACAATAACAGCTTACCCATGTGGTTGACGGGGATACGATCAGTATGAACATACGGATTAGCAGGCTATTCGGCCCCTTGAGCCGACTCCGCCATCCCACAAGGTCATTGCCCACCAGCCTGTGGCCTCAATGGGACTAGCCCTGCCTCCAGCTAATATCCTAAGATTCTTGACCATCGAGGAAATCAATCTACCTCTGCCTTAAAAAAATGTACAGTAAGAAGTTTAACAACACCAGGTTAAAATCCAACACGTTTATTTGGTAGCAAAAGACACACCTGTCCCCACCTGGCTTTTGCTACCAAATAAACCTGTTGGACTTTAACCTGGTGTTGTTAAACTTCTTACCGTGTTTACCCCAGTCCAACGCCGGCATCTCCACATCATTAAATAAAAGTATCCAATGACCCTTCCTCTGCCACTCTCTGGGGGAGTTCCACAAAATAAGGACCCTCAACAGAAAAAAAAATCATCTCGGTCTTAAATGGGAGACTCCTTATTTTGAAGTGTCTCCCAGTTCTGGTCACTCACATAAGGAGAAACATCATTTCAGCATCCACTCTCAAAAAATAAAAGCAAAATACTGCAGATGCTGGAATCTGAAACCAAAAGAGAAAATGCTGGAAAATCTCAGCAGGTCTGGCAGCATCTGTAAGGAGAGAAAAGAGCTGACGTTTCGAGTCCAGATGACCCTTTGTCAAAGCTAAAAGGCAGAGAAAGTGGGAGATATTTATACTGCAGGGGGAGGGAATGAAAGATGAGTCATAGCCACAGAAACCAGGGGAAAGGCTGCGAATGGCAGCCCAGAGAGAGAATAAAGGGTGTGAATGGCCAAACGGCAGAGAAGCTGTAACAGATGGAGATGTTGAGTGGGTGGTGGGGGGGGGGGGGGGGGGGAGCAGATGGGACAGAGGTACAAAGAACAAAGAACAAAACAGCACAGGAACAGGCCCTTCGGCCCTCCAAGCCCGCGCCGCTCCCTGGTCCAAACTAGACCATTCTTTTGTATCCCTCCATTCCCACTCCGTTCATATGGCTGTCTAGATAAGTCTTAAACGTTCCCAGTGTGTCCGCCTCCACCACCTTGCCTGGCAGCGCATTCCAGGCCCCACCACCCTCTGTGTAAAATACGTCCTTCTGATATCCGTGTTAAACCTCCCCCCCCACCCCCCCCACCTTGAACCTATGACCCCTCGTGAACGTCACCACCGACCTGGGAAAAAGCTTCCCACTGTTCACCCTATCTATGCCTTTCATAATTTTATACACCTCTATTAGGTCACCCCTCATCCTCCGTCTTTCCAGTGAGAACAACCCCAGTTTACCCAATCTCTCCTCGTAACTAAGCCCCTCCATACCAGGCAACATCCTGGTAAACCTCCTCTGTACTCTCTCCAAAGCCTCCACGTCCTTCTGGTAGTGTGGCGACCAGAACTGGACGCAGTATTCCAAATGCGGCCGAACCAATGTTCTATACATCTGCAACATCAGACCCCAACTTTTATACTCTATGCCCCGTCCTATAAAGGCAAGCATGCCATATGCCTTCTTCACCACCTTCTCCACCTGTGACGTCACCTTCAAGGATCTGTGGATTTGCACACCCAGGTCCCTCTGCGTATCTACACCCTTTATGGTTCTGCCATTTATTGTATTTCTACCAAAATGCATCACTTCGCATTTATCAGAATTGAACTCCATCTGCCATTTCTTTGCCCAAATTTCCAGCCTATCTATATCCTTCTGTAGCTTCTGACAATGCTCCTCACTATCTGCAAGTCCTGCCAGTTTTGTGTCGTCCACAAACTTACTGATCACCCCAGTTACTCCTTCTTCCAGATCGTTTATATAAATCACAAACAGCAGAGGTCCCAATACAGAGCCCTGCGGAACACCACTAGTCACAGGCATCCAGCCGGAAAAAGACCCTTCCACTACCACCCTCTGTCTTCTGTGACCAAGCCAGTTCCCCACCCATCTAGCCACCTCCCCCTTTATCCCATGAGATCCAACCTTTTTCACCAGCCTACCATGAGGGACTTTGTCAAACGCTTTACTAAAGTCCATATAGACGACATCCACGGCCCTTCCCTCGTCAACCATTCTGGTCACTTCAGGTAGAATGTAGAAAAGGGGAAGCGGGGGGAGAAAAGGTAAGGGAAGGGGATGAAGTAGGGGGAAAGACTGGGGAGGGAAAGAAAAATGAAGAAAGACAATAAAATAAAAGGCAGAGAACAGTTAAAAAATTAAATAAAATAGAATGGAAACAAAGGGGTCGGGGGGGGGGGGGGGGATGGTAGAGCCAAACATCTGAAGTTGTTGAATTCGATGTTGAGGCCGGAAGGCCGTAAAGTGCCGAGCCGGAAGATGAGATGCTGTTCCTCCAGTTTGCGTTGAGCTTCACAGGAACATCGCAGCAGGCCAAGGACAGACATGTGGGCATGGGAGCAGGATCGTGTGTTAAAATGGCAAACAACCGGGAGGTCAGAGTCCCAATTGTGCACAGACCGAAGGTGCTCAGCAAAGCAATCACCCAGTCTACGCTTGGTCTCTCCGATATAGAGACCACATTGGGAGCAGCGAATGCAATAGACCAAATTGAAAGATGTGCAAGTGAAAAGCAGCGTTTCACTCAGCTCACAACTTCTCTGCCGTTTGGCCATTCACACCCTTTATTCTCGCTATGGACTGCCAATAGCAGCCTTTCCCCTGGTTTCTGTGGCTATGACTCACCTTTCATTCCCTCCCCCTGCAGTATAAATATCTCCCACTTTCTATGCCTTTTAGCTTTGACAAAGAGTCATCTGGACTCGAAACGTCAGCTCTTTTCTCTCCTTACAGATGCTGCCAGACCTGCTGAGATTTTCCAGCCTTTTCTCTTCCACTTTGTCAAGCCAATTATGTTTTGATCAGATCACCACTCATTTTTCTAAACGCCAATGGATACAGGCTTAACTTGTCCTACCTTCCCTCAAAAGTCCCTCATCCCACGAATCAGTCAAATGAACTGCTTCTAATGCAATTATAATCCTTTCTTAAATATGTAGACACTGTACTCCAAATGTGGTCTCACCAATCCTTGTGCAACTGCAGTAAAATATCCCTACTTTTTTTAAAATAACTTTTATATTCCACTCCCCTTGCAATAAACAACATTCCATTTGCTTCCAAATCACTCAGTGTACCTGCATACTATTTTTGTTACGATTCATGCATCAGATCTTTCTGTACCTCAAATCCTGCAATCTCTCTCCATTTAAATATAATGCTTTTCTATTCTTCCTGCTATAAGGAACAAGTTCACATTTTACCACATGATACGCCATCTGCCAAATCTTTGCCCACTCAACCTATCGATATCCCTTTACAGACCTGCGCCGGAATTCTACCACCTCACCCACCACAGAATTGGAGTGGGTGAGGGATGGACAATGTCCATTGACCTCGAGTGGAAATTTACGGTCTCGCTCGAGCAAGGTCGTAAAATCCCGCCCCTTACATCCACTTCACAACTTAACTTTCCAACCCATCTTTATGGAGAGGCAGTGGCACAATGGTATTGCAATGGCAATCCAGAGACCCAGGTTAATGCCCTTGGGACCAGGATTCGAATCCCACCAAAGCAGATGGTGAAATTTGAACTCAATAAAATCTGGAATTTGAAAAGTCTAATGATGACCATGAAACGACTGAAACCTGCCATCCTTGCCTGGCCTACATAATACTCTGAAATGCCCGTCAGTCCAAAAGCAATTAGGGATGAGCAATAAATGCTAGCCCAGCCAATACCCACATTCCATGAAGGAATTTTTTTTTTTAAATCAGCAAATTTACATCTGATCCCTTCATCCAACTCATTGATTTGGATTGTAAATAGTTGAGTGCCCTATAGCACTCCACTTGTTCGTTTGCCAATCCAAAAATGACTCATTGGTACCCATTTCCTGTTCGCTAACCAATCCTCTGTTACCCTACACCATGAGCTCTTACTTTATGGCACTTTGTCAAATGCCTTCTGGAATTCTAAGTGTATGGAATTACACAGCAGGAGGCTGTGGGGGTAATTTATTAGCATGAATGAAGGATTGGCAAACAGATAGGAAATGGAGTAGGAATAAACAAGGTACTTCCAAGTTGGCAGGCTGTGACTAGTGGAGTTCAGCTACATTCAATATTAATGACTTAGACCAGAGCCAGAAAGTAATGCATCTAAGTTTGCTGACACTACAAAACAAAGAGGGAATGCAAGCTCTGAGGAAGACACACAACAGGCTGCAGCAAAGGGAATGGGCAACAAGGTGGCAGTTGGAGTATAATGTTAGGAAGTGTGAAGTTATTCACTTTGGGAAGAATAGAGAGCTGATTATTTTTTGAAAGGCCTATAACTTGGAAACATTGACGTACAGAGGGATTTGGGTGTACTCAAACAAGGTACAGCAAGCAATTAGAAAGGCAAATGGCATGTTGGCCTTTATTGCATGGAGACTGGAGTACAGAGTAAAGAAGTTGTGCTACAATTCTACAGGCTTTAGTGAGACCACGTCTGCAAGTACTCTGAGCAGTTTTGTTCTCCCTATTTAAAGTTATACTTACATTAGAAGCAGCAAAAATTCACTAGATTGGTTCCTGAGAGGATGAGAGCAAATGGGGCTGATAATTCCCACAGTTCAGAAAAAGCAGATATCAACATTGAAACATACAAGATACTGAATGGGTTTGACAGGGTTTCCTTGTGTTGAGGAACCAAGAAAACAGCAGCATAGACTCAGGACTGAGATGCAAAATTTATTCACTCAGAGGTTGTGAATATTTGGAATTCTCTACCTCAATGTTATAGAAGCTCTGTCATTGAATATATTTAAGGTTAAGACAGACATTCGGTCACTTGGGGAATCAAGGGATATGGGGAACAGGCAGAAACGTGGAGCTGAGGATAAAGATCAGATACGATCCTGACAATGTCACAGACACTAGCATCTCCATCCCTGGGCATGTCCTGATCCACTGGCAGGACAGACACAGCAGAGGTGATGGCAGTGATATACAGTCAGGAGGGAGTTGCCCTGGGAGTCGTCAACATCCAATCTGCACCTCATGAGGTCTCATAGCATCAGGTCAAACATAGACAAGGAAACTCCCTGCTGGTTACCATGTACTGCCACACCCTCATCCCCTCCCCAACACACAGCTGGTGAATCAGTACTTGGAAGCACTGAGAGTGGCAAGGGCACAGAATATACTCTGGGTCAAGGACTTCAACGTCCATTAGCAAGAGCAGTTCAGTAGCACTACGGACTGAGCTAGCCAAGTGCCAAAAGATATAGTTGCTAGACTGGGACTGCGGCAGGTGGAGGGGGAACTAATAGAGAAAAACATACTTGACCTAATTCTCACCAACCTGTCTGCTGCAGATACATCTGTTCATGACACTGCTGATAGGAATGATAAAACCAGTCCTTATAAGATATATAGGAGCAGAACTAGGCCATTCGGCCCATTGAGTCTGCCCCCCCATTCGTTTATGGCTGATATGCTTCTTTGATTTGATTTATTATTGTCACATGTATTAACAGTGAAAAGTATTGTTTCTTGTGCGCTATACAGACAAAGCATATAAAGGAAAGGAGAGACTGCAGAATGTAGTGTTACAGTCATAGCTAGGGTGTAGAAAAAGATCACTTTAGTGCAAGGGAAGTCCATTCAAAGGTCTGACAGCAGCAGGGAAGAAGCCGTTCTTGAGTCGGTTGGTACGTGACCTCAGACTTTGTATCTTTTTCCCAACAGAAGATTCCTGCCTTTTCCCCATAACCCTTCAACCCATTACCAGATAAAAATCTGTCTAGCTCCTCCTTAAATTTACTCTCTGTCCCAGCATTCACCGCACTTTGGGGTAGTGAATTCCAGATTCACAACCCTTTGCAAGAAGGGTTCCTTATAGTGAAGAAGACTTCACATTGAGGATACACTTCCACCTTGCTAAATGGGATAGACATTGAACAGATCTAGCAACTGGGCAACCGTGAGGCAAAGGTTAGGTGGATTGGCTATGCTAAATTTCCTTAGTGTCCCAAGATGTGTAGATTAGGGTGATTAGCAGGGTAAATATGTGGGGTTACATGGATAGAGTGGGATGCTCTATCAGGGAGTCGGTGCAGACTCAATGGGCTGAATGACCTCCTTCTGCACGGAAGGAATTCTATGATCAGCAGAAGCCACAATGTACACAACCACAATGAGAAGTCTCACAACTCCAGGTTACATCCAACAGGTTTATTTGGTATCAAGAGCTTTCGGAGCGCTGCTCCTTCATCAGGTGAGTGGAGAGTTGGGTTCACAAACAGTGCATATATAGACAGAGATTCAATTGCAAGATAATGGTTGGAATGAGAGTCTTTACAGATGACTTGATTACCTGTAAAGACTCACATTCCAATCAGAGCTGTTTGGAGTGCAAGTAGTCCTGTGCTGTAGCTTCACCAGATTGACACCACATTTTTAGGTATACCTGCTACTGTTCCTTCCCTGCCTCCTGCACCCTTCATTGAACTTCATTGATCTCCTGGCTTAGTGGTAATGGCAGAGTGGGGGACATGGCAAGCCATTATCTTGCAATTGAGTCTTTGTCTATATATGCCCTATTTGTGAACACCCCACTCACCTGAAGAAGAAGCAGCGCTCCGAAAGCTCATACCACCAAATAAACCTGTTGGACTTCAACCTGGTGTTAAGAGACTTCTTACTGTGCCCACCCCAGTCCAACGCCGGCATCTCCACATCATCACAACCACAATGTGTCACCTTACAGCCTACCATATCTCCCACTCTACCATTACCACCAAGCCAGGGGATCAATGAAGTTCAATGAAGAGTGCAGGAGGGCAGGAAAGGAACAGGTATACCTAAAAATGTGTCAACCAGGTGAAGCTACAGCACAGGACTACTTGCGTGCCAAACAGCAACCAATATACAGAGCTAAACAATTCCAAAAAAACCGGATCAGATTTAAGCTCTGCAGTCCTGCCACATCCAGCCGTAAATGGTGACGGACAATTAAGCAATTCACTAAAAGAGGCAGCACTATAAACATCCCCATCCTCAATGATGGGGGAAACCCAGCACATCTGTGCAAATCATAAGACCATAAGAAATAGAAACAGGAGGAGGCTGTTCACCCCTTAAGCTTGCTCCTCCGTTCAATAGATCATGGCTGATCCGACATTCCTCTCGGCCACTTTCCTGCTCTTTCCACATATCAGTTAATTTGCTTACTGATCAGAAATCTATCACACCTTCAAATACACACAAGGACGCTTCATGATCTTATATGTTTCTGTAGGATCTCCCCTCATTCTTCTGAATTCTGGTGAGTGTAGCCCCAGTCTACTCAGTCTCTCCTCATAAGCCAACCCTCTCAGCTCTGGAATCAACCTGGTGAATCTCCTCTGCACCCCCTCCGGTGCCAGTGTATCCTTTCTCAAGTAGGGAGACCAAGACTGTACACAGTACTCCAGGTGTGGCCTCACCAGCATCTTATGAAGCTGCAAAATAACCTCGCTGTTTTTAAACTCCATCCCTCCAGCAATGAAGGACAAAATTCCATTTGCCTTCTTAATTACCTGCTGCACCTGCAAACCAACTCCTTGAGATTCCTGCACAAGGACACCCAGGTCCCTCTGCATAGCAGCATGCTGCAATTTTTTACCATTTAAATAATAGTCCATTTTGCTGTTATTCCTACCAAACTGGATGACCTCACATTTACCAACATTGCACTCCATCTGCCAGACCGTCGCCCACTCACTTAGATTATCTGTATCCTTTTGCAGACTTCCAGTGTCCTGTGGAGGAGTGTACATATTACATATTACTCTGGAGGAGTGTACATATTACAGAGGTGGTGGTGCTGGAGGTCTTAAAGCACATCAAGGTAGATAAATCTGTAGGACCTGATGAAGTGTATCCCAGGACATTGTGGGAGGCTAGGGAGGAAATTGCGGGTCCCCTAGCCGAGATATTTTAATCATCGATAGTCACGGGTGAGGTGCCTGAAGATTGGAGAGTGGCAAATGTTGTGCCTTTTTTAAAAAAGGGCTGCAGGGAAAAGCCTGGGAACAAAGACCATTTAGCCTCACATCTGTGGTGGGTAGATTGTTGGAAGGTATTTTGAGACAGGATCTCCAGGCATTTAGAGATGCAAGGACTGATTAGGGACAGTCAGCATGGCTTTGAGAGTGGAAAATCATGTCTCACAAATTTAATTGGGTTTTTTGAAGGGGTAACCAAGAAGGTAGACGAGGGCAGTGCAGTTGATGTTGTCTCCATGGACTTTAGCAAGGGCTTTGACAAGGTACCGCATGGTAGGTTGTTGCATAAAGTTAAATCACTTGGGATCCGGGGTGAGCTATCTAATTGGATACAAAATTGGCTTCTGGTGGTTGTAGAGAGTTGTTTTTCAAACTGGAGGCCTGTGACCAGTGGTGGGCCTCAGGGATCAGTGCTGGGTCCACTGTTATTTGTCATTTATATTAACGATTTGGATGAGAATTTAGGGGGCATGGTTAGTAAGTTTGCAGATGACACCAAGGTTGGTGGCATGGTGGACAGTGAGGAAGGTTATCTCCAATTGCAGCAGGATCTTGATCAATTGGACCAGTGGGCTGACGAATGGCAGATGGAGTTTAATTTAGATAAATGCGAGGTGATGCATTTTGGTAGATTGAACCAGGGCAGGACTTACTCAGTTAATGGTAGGGAGAGTTACAGATCAAAGAGATCTAGGGGTACATGTTCATAGCTTCTTGAACGTGGAGTCACATGTGGACAGAGTGGTGAAGAAGGCATTCGGCATGTTTGGTTTCATCGGTCAGAACATTGAATACAGGAGTTGGGACGTCTTGTTGTACAAGACATTGGTAAGACCACACTTGGAATACTGTGTGCAATTCTGGTCACCCTATTATAGAAAGGATATTATTAAACTGGAGGGAGTGCAGAAAAGATTTATCAGGATGCTACCGGGATTTGATGGGTTGAGTTATGGGGAGAGGCTGAATAGACTGGGATTTTTTTTCTCTGGCGCGTAGGAGGCTGAGGGGTGACCTTGTGGAGGTCTGTAGGGTAATGAGGGGCATAGACAAGGTAGATAGTCATCATCTTTTCCCAAAGGCGGGGAGTCTAAAACTAGAGGGCATAGGTTTAAGGTGAGAGGGGAGAGATACAAGTGTCCAGAGGGGCAATTTTTTCACACAGAGGGTGGTGTGTGTCTGGAACAAGCTGCCAGAAGTAGCAGAGGCGGGTACAATTTTATCTTTTAAAAAGCATTTAGTTACATGGGTACGATGGGCATAGAGGGATATGGGCCAAATGTGGGCAATTGGGATTAGCTTAGGGGTTTTGAAAAAAGGGCGGCATGGACAAGTTGGGCCGAAGGGCCTGTTTCCATGCTGTAAACCTCTATGACTCTGCCCCCACAGTTCTGCCACCCCTTTAAGGAGGAAGTGTTCTCTACAACCCACAGCCATTAGTGCCAAGTGGATAGTCCTCCAGAGGCCACTAGCATCACTGATGTCAGTCTTCAGCCAATTCGGTTCACTCCAAGTATCAAGAAATGGCTGACGGTACTGGATACTGCAAAGGCTATGGGCCCTGACAATATTCCAGCAATAGTCCTGGTGATTTGTGCACCTAGCCAGGCTGTTTCCATACAGCTACAACGCTGGCATCAAACCGGCAACGTGGAAAATTGCCCAGGTATGTCCTGTACACAAACAGGACACATTCAATTGGATAGTCAGAAGCTTTTTCTCTCCCCCCACCCCCCCCCCCCCCCAAGGTCAATTACTAGGCGGTACAGGTTTAAGATGAGAGGAGCAAGGTTTAAAGGAAATGTACGAGGCAATGTTTTTTTTTTTACATAGAGGGTGGTGGGTGCCTGGAACTTGCTGCCAGGGTGGGTAGTGGAAGCGGATATGATAGTGAGTTTTAAGGGGCATCTTGACAAATACATGAATAGGATGGGAATAGAGGGGTATGGTCCTCGGAAGGGTAGAAGGTTTTAGTTAAGTCGGACAGCATGGTCGGTGCAGGCTTGGAGGGCCGAAGGGCCTGTTCCCTGTGCTGTAATTTTCTGTGTTTTGGCCAATTACCACCCCATCAGTCTACTCTCAATCAAGTGATGGAACAGGTTATCAAGAACACTATTGAGCACCACTTGGGTAGCAATAACCTGCTCACCAATGCTCTGTTTGGGTTCCACCAGGGTCACTCAGATCCTGATCTCATTACAGTCGTGGTACAGACATGGACAAAAGATCTGAATGTCAGAGGTGAGGTAAGAGTGACTGCTCTTGACATCAAGGCAGGATTTGACCAAATAAGGCATCAAGGAGCCCGAGCAAAGCTGTAATCAATGGGAACAGGGGGAAAACCCTCTGCTGCTCGGAAGCCATACCTAGCACAAGGAACGATGGTTGTTAGAAGTCAGTCATCTCAGCTCCAGGACATCATTGCAGGAATTCCTCAGGGAAATGTCCTGGTCCAACCATCTTCAGCTGCTTCATCAATGATCTTTCTTTCATTTTTAGATAAGTGGGGATGTTTGCTGATGATTGCACAATGTTCAGCACCATTCGCGACCCCTCAGATACTGAAGCAGTTCATGACCAAATACAGCAAGACCTGGGCAGTACGTACACCCACAGTGTTGTTAGAAAGGGAGCTTCAGGATTTTGTCCCAACAGTGAAGGGTCATGCTCTTGGTATCAGGAACTGTTTCTTCCTTATTCTTTTGTAAGTTTTTTTGAACTTCCTGGATGTGGGCAGCACAGTGACACAGTGGTTAGCACTGCTGCCTCTCAGCGCCAGGGACCCGGGTTCAATTCCGACCTCGGGTGACTGTCTCTGCAAACTCCATTCTCCCAGTGTCTACGTGGGTTTCCTCTGGGTGCTCCTGTTCCCTCCCACACTCCAAATATGTGCAAGTTAGGTGGATTCTGCCGCTTAGTTCCCCCAAGATGTGTAGGTTAGGGGGATTACGGGGTAAATACTTGGGGGTTACAGGGAACAGGTATAGGTCTGGCCCCTTGGTGTGAGGGGGATTATGTGGGATTACAAGAATAGGGTCTGGGTGGGATTGTCAGTACAGACTCGATGGGCTGAATGGCCTCCTTCTGCACTGTAGGGATTCTATGTCTTCTCTGCTCCAAGGGAAATTATCTAAATTTCTCTATACTCTTCATTTAACTGTCCTCTGTATCTTCTGCAGGATGACTTGAGACTTTACAAAATGGCACCTAGGCTAAGGGACATCAGTTATGTTGAGAATCTAGAATTTCTGTAAGGGGAACACAAAGCGAAGAGGGATTTAATAGGCAAAGTTATGGAGGGGATTTAGAAAGACAAAAGGAGAAACCTTCCAGTGACTGGCAGGTTCCAGCGACAGGTCACTGGTTCTCTTGCCAATTATATTAAACCTGAGGTAAGGTGGC
The DNA here is from genome assembly GCF_964213995.1 of Mustelus asterias. Lineage (NCBI taxonomy): Eukaryota > Metazoa > Chordata > Chondrichthyes > Carcharhiniformes > Triakidae > Mustelus > Mustelus asterias. Next base: position 156,250,637 of record NC_135803.1, on the reverse strand, counting down.
GAACTCATTTTTTAATATGATCAGGAGATATGATCTGGAACACAGCGGCTAAACAAGAAACAGATAAAAACTTAAGTGAATAAATACTTCAAAATGAAAACTTTAAGGGCAACGGGGACGGTAGGACCAATTTGTTCGCTCTTTCAAAGGGTCAGCACAGGCCTGATGGGCCAAATGGTCTCCATCTGTGCCATATTACATTGTGTTACAGGTGAATGTTGAGAATTTTAAGGGTGGACATCCAGAGAATAGAACCATGACAGCTGGATTTTACATCACTGGGCGGTAGTGAAGAGAGTGGAGAATGGAATGAAACATGTAGCAATTTGGTTAAGACAGAAAGATAAGAGTGAGACAATTGGCACTCACAGCTGAAGATTTTGAATGTCAATGGGGAAGGGAGCCCAGTGAAATCAGAAGGAAGAGAGCAACTTAGGTTAAAGTAGAATTTAATTGAAGTAAAATGGAGAGTAGCCAAGATCCTTGGACCATTTCACACTTGTACCACAAAAACCCTTCAGCAAGGTTAACTTCCAGCGCACAATCCATTCAATATTCAGTTGCATTCAGAAGAGTCAATTCAGCATTTTATCAACTCCTGAATGCAAAATAAATTTTGCGGTATTTCGGTAGTGAAGAATGAAGAATTACGGTCCGGTTTTAGCAAAATGCTCTCACAAAAGGAGGGCTGGCAAAGGCAATGGGCTGAATATTTACATCTACAGCTCATTTTCATTTATAGACAGCATCAAATTCCAGCTTATATGAATGAAAATGGGTCACAAATTTGCACTTCAGCAGCAATGACGTCCGACTTTCCAATAACTGAACTGCAGCAGCCAAATGCCACAAATACTTGACACTACCAGCCCAGTCTTCTGCCTGAACAGAAATACACTCCTTGCACACAGTTTTGAATTCTATACAGATTTTATTTTTATTAAATGCATTTTGGATAACAAACTTTGTTCACAATGGAATTGTTTAAGTTACTGCTGCTCAGAGGCCGAATACAATCAAATGTCATGAAAGTTCTACTCAGGTGGGCACCAATGATAAACTAATGAAAAACAAACATTCTAATTAAAGAGCAAGCACTGATGGTTACCTTCAAACAAACTGCACAATGTCACAAAATGCTTACATGTGTCCAAACTGAGCTTGGTATGCAAGTGTTCCAAATTAAAAAGAAGAGGGTTAAGAATGGGAGGAATTAAAGCAACAGGTTGTGGTGCTGGAAAACACAAAGCATTTCAATTTAACTTAAAACTGATATGTGAAAGAAAGTACAGCAGTGTACTAAACTTCTTACTCATTAGAACCCCTTAAAAAATAAACAGCTTTGAACAACTTTGGACGAACAGTCCAGCTCTCATTTAAGTATCCAGAGGTGTACAAGACAAAAATTCATTCAATACATCCACTTTTATTCAAAGTCCCAATTCCAATACAAAAACCCCAATTTTAATTATAAGTATCTGCAAAAGGCAGCTTACACATCCACCGATTCCCACTCATTTTCTTTTAAAAAAAACAGAACACCCACAACTAACAAGTGTGGCCAGCAGTTGTTGGTTACTCCTTTTAGACTACCAAGTTTAAAAAAAAAGAGAGCATAGCAAAGTATAGATGGTTACACGCAAGGCAGGTTCTCTGTCGAAACAGAAAAACATTCAAGCCCATGCTTCCTGAAACATAATCAATTTGCTTTTTTTGGTGAAAAAGGCTCAAGATTGGTATTGTACAGAGTTTAAATATGAATCAAACATGACATGTTCCTTTACAGACAAGTTCTTGATTTTGTTAAAACTTATAAACATCGAGTACAATGATGCTAGTTACCTAAACTGTACAGAGGAAAAAACATTCATCTCAGCACCTCCCCATCAGCAGCCCAACACACATTTAAGAAACAAGAAAAAGTATTATCCGGTGAGACTTCAAACTGTTCCACAAGACTAAAGCCTCACCACAAAAAGGAAGCGCAGTCATTTTGATTGGACGTAGAAGTTCCAGACCTTGCTTGTTAGTCATCCGTCTTGGCCCACCTCAAATCAGGTTCCAGGCCAAAACTTCAAGGAGGCACTATCTTTCGCAATGCCCTTTCAAGCAGGTTTGGGTCAAAGTTCAAACTTGAGGTTTACCCCCGCTGTTGATCTGCATACCCCATGCACACACCATGATCCTCTGCTGTGACAGGTACGAAGTGCAACTCAAGGCACTGCGCAACTCGTTGTTTCAAGGTGAATTTTACTTAATATTCCTGCTGTGGGTTGTTAGTTTTACCTGAGTGGAGACAGATGCAGGTTCAGCCAACCACATAACAGAGGAAGTGCATGCAGAAAGCAGCAGCATTACAACAGCAGGGTTTAACCTCAGCAACCTCCTTTCTTGGAAATATCCACACCTGATCGTTTTGTTACATCCATAGTGGTGAACACCTACACGAAGAAAAAATAATTAACTGCAAGAAGAGGAGGGAGACAGATCAATAACTCGGTTTCTATGATTCTATGAATAACTTTAATTACACAAGATAAATGATCCATCACGCCAATTCAAGTGACTACCTGAAAAAAATTCCTACTTACAAACTCTGCTCTGTAACCTCATTAAATGACACCCAAAATATGTACCCTGCCCTTTCACTACAAACACATCAGCAAGACACCAGGGGATTGTTTCTCCAAAGATTTGGCGAGTGAAGTACAACTACATAGCAGTGCTGAGCATACTTTGTTTATTAGTTCATTTATGGGTTGTGAGCATTGCTGGCTGGACCAGCATTTGTTGCCCATCCCTAGTTGCCCTCGTCTTCCTGAACCGCTGCAGTCCGTGTAGGTTCACTCAGTGTTGTTGGGGAGAAGAGGGGGGGGTTAAAAAGTTCCAGGTTTTTGACCCAACGACAGTGAAGGAACGGCGATAGGGGGGGGGGAGAGAGAGAGAGAGAGAGAGAGAGAAACCTCCAGAGGGTGGCATTCCCAGGTATCTGCTGCTCTTGTCTTTCTAGATGGTAACGGTTGTGGGTTTAGAAGGTGTTGTCTGAGGAATCTTGGTGAGTTCCTGCAGTGCAACTTCTAGATGGTACACATGACTGGCATGGTGTCAGGGGTGGAGGGATTGAATATTTGTGAAAGGGGTAGCAATCAAGCAGGCAGCTTTGTCCTGGATGGTGCCATTGAATGTCAAGGGGCAATTCTTGGATCCTCTCCTGTTGGAGATGGTCATTGCCTGGCACTTGTGTGGCACAAATGTTGCTCGTCACTTTTCAGTCCAAGCCTGAATGCGGTCCAGGTTTTGCTGCATTTGGACATGGCTTACTTCAGTATCTGAGGAATCATGAATGGTACTGAACAACTCCCACTTCTGACCTTATGATAGTACAGTCATTGATGAAGCAGCTGCAGATGGTTGGGCATAGGATGCTACTCTGAGAAACTCCTGCAGTGATATCCTGGAGCTGAGGTGACGGATTTCCAACAACTATCTTTCTTTGTGCTAGGTATGGTTCCAAGCAGCAGAGGGTTTCCCCCAAATTCCCATTGATTCCAGTTTTGCTAGGGCTCTTTGATGACTTACTCAGTCAAATGTTGCCTTGATGTCAAAGGCAGTCACTCTCACCTTTAGCATTCAGCTCTTTTGTCCATGTTTGAACCAAGGTTGTAATGAGATCAGGAGCCGAGTGAAACTAATGAAACCCAAACCGAGTGTCAGTAAGCAGGTTATTACTGAGCAAGTGCCACTTGATAGCGCTGTTGATGACCCCTTCCATCATTTTATTGATGATCAAGACGACTGATGGGGTGGTAATTGGTCTGGTTGGATTTGTTCTGTTTCTTATGTATGGGACATACCTGGGCAATTTTCCACATCGCCGGGTAAATGGCAGTGCTGTAGCTGTACTGGAACAGCTTGGTTAGGGGCTTAGCAAGTTCTGGAGCACAAGTCTTCAGTACTATTGCTGGAATATCAGGGCACATAGCCTTTGCAGTATCTAGTGCCTTCAGATGTTTCTTGATAGCGTGTGGAGTGAATCAAATTGTCTGAAGACTGACATCTACAATGCTGGGGACTTCCAGGGAGGTCAAGAGGGGTCATCCACTTGGCACTTCTGTCTGATTATTGCAAATGCTTCAGCCTCATCTTTTGTACTGATGTGCTGGGCTCCTCCATCATTGAGGATGAGGATATTTATGGAGACTCCTCCTCCAGTGAGCTGTTTAATTGTCCACCACCATTCATGGCAGGACTGCAGAGCTTAGATCTGATCCGATGGTTGTGGGACCGCTGAGCTCTGTCTATTATTTGCTGCTTATGTGGCTTGGCACACAGGAGCTCCTGATCTGTAGCTTCACCAGATTGACACCACATTTTTAGGTATGCTTGGTGTTGCTCCTGCCATGCCCTGCTGCACTCTACATTGAACTAAGGTGGCAACGGTGGAGTGGGGGGATATGCCAGACCATGAGGTTACAGATTGTGGTTGTGTACAGTTCTACTGCTGACGATGGCCCACAGTCTATCCCATTTAGCACGGCAGCAACATAAAGACAGGGGTTTGTCTCTACAAGGGCTGTGTGGTGGTCACTCCTACTGACACTGTCATGGACAGGTGCATCTGCAACAGGCAAGTTGGTGAGGATGAGGTCAAGTATGTTTTTCCCTCGTTGGTTCCCTCACCACCTGCCGCAGACCCAGTCTAGAAGTTATGTCCTTAGGGACCCGGCCAGCTTGGTCTGCGGTGTTCTAACAAGTCACTCTTGCTGATGAACATCGAAGTCCCTCACCTATGAGTACATTCTGTGCCTTTGCCACCCTCAGTGCTTCCTCCAAGTGGTGTTCAACATGGAGTACTGATTCATCAGCTGTCAGGGGATGATACATGATAACCAGTAAGAGATTTCCATGTCTATGTTAAAGCTGTTGCCATGAGACTTTATGGGGTCCAAAGTCAATGTTGAGGATTCCCAGGGCAACTCCCTCCAGACTGTACGCAACTGTGCCATCACCTCTGCTGGGTCTGTCCCACCATTGAGACAGGCCATACTCAGGAATGGTGATGGTAGTGCCTGGGACATTATCTGTAAGGTATGATTCCATCAGTACGACTATGTCAGGCTTGTAGTCCATCGGACAGTTCTCCCAATTTTGGCATAAGCACCCAGATGTTAGTAACGAGGACTTTGCAGGGTCAACAAGTCTGGGTTTGCCACTGTTGCTTCTGGTGTCTAGATCAATGCCAGGTGGTCTGTCCAATTTCATTTTTGCTCCATTTGTAGCACTTGAATACAACTGAGTCGCTTGCTGAGCCATTTGAGGGCAACGACTTGCTGTGGGTCTGGATTAACACAGTGGACATTACGGAACCAGATGGGTTTTACAGCAATCGACAATGGTTTCACGGTCATCATTAAGATTTTTAGTTCCAGATATTTTACTGAGACTTTAAATTGTATCACCTGCCGTGGTGGGATTTGAACCCAAGTGCCCAGAGCATTGCCCTAGGTCTCTGGATTTAATTTCATAGAATCCCTACAGTGCAGAAGATGACCATTCTGCCCATTGAATTGGCACCAACTCTCCGAAAGAGCATCTTGCCCAAGTCCATGCCCACGTCCTATCCCCGCACATTTACCATGGCTAACCCACCAAACCAATGCATCCTTTGGAAATGAAGGTACAATTTAGCTTGGCCAATCTTTGGACCGTGGGAGAAAACCGGGGCACGCAGAGGAAACCCACCCAGACACAGGGAGGGAACGTGCAAACTCCACACAGTCACCCAAGGCCAGAATTACCACTGCACCATTGTCTACCCTTACACCAGAATGTTATACTAGAATTTTACATGGTCAGTCTTTAGTTAGTGCCAAGTAGTTATAGGGAACACTTGGACTCAACTGGTAAAGCAGGCTCTGATTGATAGCTATCAGATTCTCCTGTTGAAGAAAAAGTGATGCATATCAATGTCAAGTGCTAACAGGAAGGTCACACTCAACTAGTGCTTCTCCCCTAGGTTTAAAGAACAAATAGACCAGTCAAAGTAATTTGGAGAAACTGCCAGAAACCACAAGCTAGAAAAGGAAAAACAAAATGTGAAGTGCAAGAAAAGCCACAAAGGGATCTGATACTTCCAATGTACTTTTTTTGCAATACAATAATGAAGAAGAGTTATGATAGAGAATGAAAACGGACAAATATCCAAGCCTTACCTCTGCACAGGTTGGGTGTATGCCAATGACGCTGTTCAGTTGATCTTTGGTCATACCACATTTCATTGCTGCACCAAAACCTTGAGTGATTTCTCCAGCATTCGGACCAAGCACATGGAATCCCACCACTCTGTACTAGAACCAGAAGGAAAGTTAATTTAATAAGTCTGCTGATAAAATTGGTACTTACAATTAACCATGAGTGCATCTTCAAAAGTTCAGCTGAAGATCCAAAGTTGCAACCTGTTATCTGGAATATGAAAGTTAAATATTTCCACTCCTGACTTAACTCAAAGACTCTTTCAAAAAAAATATTTATCTTCTCTGGTAGAGGCATTCCATTATACAAAACTGTTTTGGCGGCCTATGATCTGAGAAATGATAAGAGGGTTAAGTATTTAAAAAGCTCCCACTGAATTTCCAAATAAGGTGTTAACATGTCATAACAGAAAGGATGTGGAGATGCCGGCGTTGGACTGGGGTAAACACAGTAAGAGTTTTAACAACACCAGGTTAAAGTCCAACAGGTTTATTTGGTAGCAAATGCCATTAGCTTTCGGAGCACTGCTCCTTCGTCAGATGGAGTGGATATCTCATATAACGGAAAGGAGCAGAGAACCCGAGGGAAGGGATGAGTGGAGGAGTTGCTGAGCAGGGGCAGATTTGGGTTCTGTTTCCATGCTGGAAACCTCTATGACTCTAAGTCCAACTCCTGAAATATTCTTGTGAAGCTCTGCTTCAAATCACAAACAGTTGCAGAACCTACTCATGCAATTTGAGCAGGAAAGAATCTACTTCAAGTGTCTAAAGTAAATATTATACAGCCACACTGGAAAAAATATTTGACAAACAAAAAAACTTACATGATCCAGCTTTGCGCAAATCACCTTGCCGTAGCAGCCATTCTTACTCCTCCCTGGTATTGTCCACTCCAGTGGCCAGAACATGCTGTGATACACCTGAAATTCATAATGTGAATATTCAACACAAAATTTCAAAATAAAAACATTCAACCAAAAGCAAAAGCTCCAGAAAGTAAACCAAGCATTCAAGGCTCCAGAAATAATTTACTTTTTAAAAAAAGTGCAACATTAGGCATCCTTAAAAATATAGATAGCTCCCTGCAAGCCTAGAGTTCAGCAATATGAAGTGGTGAATTGCCCCTGGGTGTTGCTGAGTAGCTTGAAAGATGTTGCAAAAGCAAACCGTGACAAAGTTCACCAAAAATTGGAACAAGACAATATTTCAAACTTGCACAGCGGCTAAACATGCACTGAACTTACCTAGTCACGTTTTAACTCTATCCATTATATCCAGATAGTCCTCAGTAACAATCTACAAAGTTAGCTTCTACATGTATTTTGATAACATTTTACCTCTTTTCACCACTTCCAGTGGTTGGCTGCATCCCATCAGAATGCTCACACTTCAAATAGTTTTCCACAACTGCTTCCTCCAGCTCAGCACTGGACAAGACGACTTTGGCCCTCTGCATAAACTCTCTTGCTACTGACTCTAACCTCTCCACATTGCCCCCTTTACCATCACGCAAAAGCAAGTAGCCTATAGGCTTCTAACAAGGTCTGTTCAGCTGCTGACGCCTATTTTACCTAGTCCTGATCCCAGACTCTTATCTTCACCCATGCCCTCTCAAATCTCATCTTGCTCATAAGATGCCTATCTGCATTTCGACAAAATTGATCAGCCCAGTGTAACCTCCATGTATCCGAATGCAACTGCTCCATCTCATGTCATGTCCAACACCCCTCCCAAATTACCATACTCAACCCCGTCTTCAAAAAACTTTTGATTTGATTTGTCTCACGTATTCGTATACAGTGAAAAGTATTGTTTCTTGCACGCTATACAGACAAAGCATTCAGTTCATAGAGAAGGAAACAAGAGAGTGCAGAATGTAACATTACAATCATAGCTAGGGTGTACAGAAAGATCAACTTAATGCAAGGTAAGTTCATTCAAGAGTCTCGCAGCAGCAGGGAAGTTGGTTGATACGTGACCTCAGACTTTTGTATCTTTTTCCCGACAGAAGAGAGAATGTCCGGGGTGCGTGGGGTCCTTAATTATTCTGGCTGCTTTGCCGAGGCAGCGGGAAATGTAGACAGAGTCAATGGATGGGAGGCTGGTTTGCGTGATGGATTGGGCTACATTCACGACCTTTTGTAGTTTCTTGTGGTCTTGGGCAGAGCAGGAGCCATACCAAGCTGTGATACAACCAGAAAGAATGCTTTCTATGGTGCATCTGTAAAACTTGGAGAGAGTCGTAGCTGACATGCCAAATTTCCTTAGTCTTCTGAGAAAGTAAAGGCATTGGTGAGCTTTCTTAACTATAGTGTCAGCATGGGGGACCAGGACAGGTTGTTGGTGATCTGGACACCTAAAAACTTGAAGCTCTCGACCCTTTCTACTTCGTCCCCGTTGATGTAAAACTCCTGTCCTTGCAAAGAACCATACTGTATCGAAAATATTGTTACCTTTCAAATCAGTGCCAACTTTCAGTTCTATGTTTGAATCTCTAATCAGATTTCTGCTCCTGCCACAGCAAGAAATTGGCCCAAGTTAAAAAATTATATCCTCTACAATTGTGTTACACTCTGTCTCCTTGCCCACTCTGCAGCCTTTGGAATAATAACCCCATTGTCCTCTGTGGTAACTTGAAACCACAATACAGATAGTTGAATGTGTTGTTTAAAAGAAGGATCTTCATTATATAACAAAATAACAAAACTTAATAGCAGTAACTCAGTACAATAGTAATGACCATGAAAACAGAAGCACTTGTAAAACAAGGTCTTGCTTGCAGAACACTTGCAGACCGAAAAGCCCTCCAAAACCTACACATACTCAGAACTCTCAACCAATGCCAGTAAAAAGAACACTGTACTCAAACTGACACTCTAATATCCTTCAACATTACTCTTCCATTGTCTACTGGAACTGCTCTTTCTCGGTTCCATTTTTATCTGTGCAGCCATGGCCAATTAATCTCAAGAATTGCTTTCCCATTCCCTCCTTGTATCAGTGTCCAGGGACTTTCCAGAGCATCAACTCTTGCACTTCTCACTTTATTTGCAGGTCAGCTTTCACATAAGCTGATGACAGCCAGCTCCAACTCACTTGACTCTTCCAATCCTGTGCATCCTCAAAACACTGTTTGACATCCAATCTTGGATGAGTTGTAATTTCTGCCTCCAGTTAAATATTATGAAGTCCAAAACCATTGTCTCCAGCCCCAGCAATAAATTCAATCCACTCCCCAGCCTTGTTGGGGTAAACAAGGTACCAAAATTGCAAATATAATGGTGGAATCTGAACCAAGTTGTTATTCCATAGCCGTTCGAACATAAATACCATTACTTTCACCTCTAATGTTACCTGCTTCTTCCTGCAGTTTGAGAATTCCAAGTAATGAATATGAGCATGTCACAAAGTATTCTGCACCTTGATCGATGACAGGAGAAACTCAGTGAATTGCTCATTTGCTTCCTTTTCACACAATAACCCTCATGCATAATTACTGTCAACCCACTCAAGGAGAATGGTCTCCTCATACATTATCTACTCCAGTTTCTGGTGTGAATGAATTAAGTTCAGAACAAGGTAGTCAACAGAACAAATTCCAGTCAACACCATACTAGAGCTCGAAACATTTTACAGGAAATCTCTCCAACCCCACCCTGCCACCACCCATCCCATCCAAAAATGCTCCACTCCTCTTGAAGCATTTTCCATGCAAATCCAGACCACAAGACTCAATTTAACCATTGGAAAGCATCACTATCAAATACCATCTTGCTTTCAGTTTACATCCACATGTAATTTTCAAGATGAGTCACTGGACAACCAGAAGGAACCTTGCTCTAACTCAACAACAAAGACCAATTGAATGGACACCATGTGCTTGATTGTCTGCCACCAGACATTTGAATGGACCTACCTCGTATTAAGTTGATCTTTCTCTACACCCTAGCTATGACTGTAACACTACATTCTGCACTCTCTCCTTTCCTTCTCTATATAAGGTATGCTTAGTCTGCATAGCATGCAAGAAACAATACTTTTCACTGTATACTAATACATGTGACAATAATAAATCAAATCAGTCTATATAGGCCATCAAAAGATATGTTCTGTTGAATAGTAATGTCAGAGTAATTAACCGGACATTCCTTTAACAGTAACAATAGCAGAACACATTATCACAGCAGCAACGGGCCTCCAGATCTACATGTCACATCACATGAAGATGACAACACTACAAGCTCTATACAAATAGGACATAGCGAGATATATATTACAGTATATCCACTGGTCACATTCACACCACTGGTCTATTGAACTTCTAATCTCCATTCCCAGGATTTGATCAGCTGAAAGCAAGCTTAGGTTAAACAGATTATATCCATAGTTTCAACTAGGATGATGCAACTAAGACACCCAGTCCTCCACAGCCATCTTGCTTTGGTACTCCAACAGCAACTGACATTTACTGCACAAGATGCTCTATTTGATAATTATGTCCTTTTTATGTCCAATACTTTGCACAGTAACAGAATGAGTGATTATCCCTTCACCAGTAATTGACTATTTTCATAAGCAGTCAAAATGTCAACACTGATCCAGAAATGACCAAGTTACCAAATCTGGAAGTAAGCCAAGCAAACTGTTGGAAGAATAAAGAAATTAAAGATCAATTAATCACATCCCCAAGGAGGTTCAAACACCAATGATTAAATCAGCAAGAAGCTTAAACAGCAGGCAATTGTATCCAAATCATTGATTTTGGGTCTGCCAATGATGAGTTTTAAAATAAACAAACTCTTTGACTGACCCAGCAGGAGCAAAGGTTCTTATGAGGGCAACAGATCCACTCAACACAAAAAAAGTCCCATTTAATTCAACACTAAAAAGGTTCCTACCTCTATATGTTCTTCTCCATAAAGTGCTATTGCATTTTCTTCAGATAGTCCACAACATCCATATTCCATTGGTGTAAAAACTGTCGTGCACACATTGACATAGTCACACTGAAAAATAAATTGCTATCAACAGGATTGACAGTACTTTCCTCTATTTAGTCTTATTTTAGTGAGTTGAAGGCAAATATTGCAACATATTACAAGTTACACTGCTAATGGTTTCTACCTTCATTACAAGGAAAACAAACTGACAAAGGTTTCATTGTGTAAAAGAAAAGTAGCCAAAAAACCTCCCAGGATATGACTACAGTACTTCTGACAATTTTCACTGCCTGCCATAGTGAAGCAGGAGCTGTAGCTTCACAGGAACGCTGGTGCCTTATCCAATGTCATTCTTTGTCAGCTAAGACAGGACATCGGCAAGTTACTTGAGCACAGCCTGAGCCACTCCACATCACCCAAGATCCAATAATGGTACTTCCAATCGTGAATCACTGGATAACAGATCAGGAGCAAGAACCATGATTGGTCTCCTTCTTCTTACAACTGATCTTGCTGAAATCAGATATAATCAGACTGATTCAGAGATCTTCTGGCTTATTTGCCTTTACCAAATGAGCCACTGGGACAGTCACACAAAGCATGCAGATATTGTACACATAACAAGCAAGTCAAGGGTTATTTAGGACAGGCAGGAAAATGGAGTTAATGCCACAATTAGATGAGCCATGATCTTATTGAATGGAGGAGTCATTCAAGGAAGCAAATGGCCTACTCCTATTCCTTATGTGGGAAAGATGGGACTTGTGCAAGCTGCACTCTAGCAGGACCAGGATCAATATCCTCGCAGGGCTATTTGCTGGTGCTGATGGGGAGGGTTTATACTACAGCAGCAGGGGGAATGGGAACCTGAGTGGGGAGACACAAGAGAGAAACACAAAGATAATGAAAGACAGAAAAGTAGAAAGCAACAGTGGAAGGCAGAGGAAACAAGGGCTAGCCAGAAAATAGGGCCATGATACAAAGAAAATGTGTAAAAATATTAAACAGACAAGACTAAAGGCACTGTATCTGAATGTACAGAGCATTCACAATAATGTACACAAATTAACAGCACAAATTGGTATACACAAGTATGATATGATTACAAAGACATGGTTGGGAACTGCATATCCAAGGGTATTCAATATTTAGGGAGGACAGACAAAAAGGGAAAGGAAATGGGGTGGTGTTATTAGTTAAGAAATAAATCAGGGCAGTGGAGAGAGGGGATAGTAGCTCAGAAAATCTAGGTGTAGAATTAATCTTGGGTGGAACTTAGAAGCAACAAGTAGTGGAAAACATTAGTTGGAGTTGTCTATAGGCTCCAAACAGAAGTGGCAAGATAGGGGATGGTATTAAACAGGAAATTTGAGATGCATGTAACAGTATGCTGTGCTACAGTAATCATAAGTGACTTTAATCAATATATAAATTGGGCAAATCAACAATAATACAATGGCACGGACCGAAAATTGGTTAACAGATAGGAAACAGATTGGAATATAGTAGGGTCTTCTTTGAAGTGGCAGGCTGTTACTCGTGGCTTCCTCAGAGATCAATGCTCAAGTCTAAGCTATTCACAATATACATCAATGATTTGGATCAGGGAACCAAATGTAATATTTCCGAGTTTGATGATGACACAAAACTTGGTGGGGAAATATATTAACAGACTTCAAGATGATTTAGACAAGTTAAGTGAGTGAGCAAAAATGTGGCAGATGCAGTATAACGAGGATTGTCATCCACTTTGAATGGAGAAGCAGCATGGCAGAGTATTATTTTAATGCTGATAGATTGGGGAATGTTGACATACAACAGGAACTAGATGTCCTGTACACCAGTCACCGAAAGCAAACATGCAAGTACAGCAATTGGTTAGGAAGGTAAATGGTATGTTGGCCTTCACTACAAGAGGACTTGAGTACAGGAGCTGGGACATTTTATTGCAGCTGTACAGGGCCTTGGTGAGACCACACCCAGAGTACTGCATGCAGTTTTGGTTTCCTTATCTAAGAATGAATATACTTGCCATAGGGGGAATGAAGCAAAGGTTCACCAATCTGATTCCTGAGCTGGTAGGATTGTCTTATATGGGGAGATTGGGCCCAACTTTCACTAGAATTTAGAAGAATGAAAGGGGATCTAATTGAAACATGGTAAAGCTCTGACAGGGCTGAACAGACGGCATGCAGGGATGTTGTTTCCCCTAGCTAGAGCATCTAGATCAAGGGGTCACAGTCTCAGGATACAGGGTAGGCCATTTAGGGCTACAATGAGACATTTCTTCACTCAAGTGGCAAACTTATGGAAGTCTCTACCACAGAAGGTTGTGGAGGCCAAATCACGGAATATATTCAAGGAGGAAATCGATAAGATTTCTAGACTCTAAAGGTATTAAGGGGTATGGGAAAGTGTTGGAGTATTTCTATGTTTAAGACGACAACATCTTACCTTCACAGTAGAACCTGCGTAGAGCCTGCGTGCTAGCAACTTCCCAGCCTGAATAGCAACGGGTGTGAGCTCTGGTTTGCCATCAATGACATCGCCTACAGCGAAGATGTAAGGTACATTGCTCCTTTCTTCATTATCCACCAAGATTTTCCCATTTCTAAGAATATATCGAAAGTAAACTATTGCAACAAAATCTTGATTTCTAAGCTAATCAGACTTAGATACTTGAAAACCAACAGCAGCCTCCAAATGTAGTATTGAGACATCGCACCCAACAAAAAAACCCTACCATTTTACTAATTTCCAGGTCAGAGGCTTATTACAAATATCAGACCTTCATTTACAGATTTGAAACTAATCCTTGCAATGAGTGATCTTTCATTTTTAGGGGAGATGGTGAAGTAGTGGTAATGTCACTGAACTAGCAATCCAAAGGCCCAGGCTAATGCTCTGGGGACATGGGCTCAAATCCCACTACGCAAGCTGGTGTATCTAAATTCAATTAATAAATCTGGAATATAAAGCTAGTTTCAGTAATGGCGGCCGTGAAACTATCAACTGTTATAAAAACCCATCTGGTTCACTAATGTTCTTTAGGGAAGGAAATCTGCTGTCCATTTTTCTCTCAAGTGGGTTGCGAATCTCTGGAACACTTCCTCAAAAGGCATTGAAAGCAGAATCATTGAATATTTTTAAGGCAGAAACAGATAAATTCTCGATTAACAAGTAGCCAGAAGGTTATCGAGGGTAGGCAAGAATGTGGGGTTGAGGTTACAATCAGATCAGCCATGAGCTCATTGAGTGGCGAGAAGGCTCCAGGGGCCTGCTCCTGCTTCGTATGCCTGGGTGAGTGCAGCTCCAACAACACTGTGTCCATCACACAAACCAGCTTCCCATCCATTGACTGTCTACACTTCCCGCTGCCACGGCAAAGCAGCCAGCATAATTAAGGACCCCACGCACCCCGGACATTCTCTCTTCCACCTTCTTCCATCAGGAAAAAGATACAAAAGTCTGAGGTCAGGTACTAACTGACTCGAGAATAGCTTCTTCCCTACTGCCATCAGACTTCTGAATGGACCTACCTTGCATTAAGTTGATCTTTCTCTACACCCTAGCTATGACTGTAACACGACATTCTGCACTCTCTCCTTTCCTTCTCTATGAAGAGTATGCTTTGTCTGTATAGCGCATAAGAAACAATACTTTTCACTATACTAATACGTGACAATAATAAATCAAATCCAATACATCATTCAAAGGTCAAATATAATTGAACAACTTTTAGTCTGACAAATTTAGTATCTTCAAAAGGGTCAGTCTCATAACATGCGCATGTGCAGACAAATTTTCTTTCATTAAAGTAAATATAGTATAGCCATATTTGACGACACTAATGTAGAGTTGCATTTCTGGGCATATTTCCTAAGTTACAAATTGCATGAAAACTTTGTAAACCTTCTGCAATGCCAGTGTCATGACTAGGATTTCAGAAATGATCAACTAAGCAGAACACATACACCTGTTGAGCCACAGTGGCACGTGGAATCTCAAGTAGCTTTAGGGGCGACTTGTTTTATAACAGAAGCCGCTCAAACACCAGAAGAGAGACATCTCAGTGCAAGTGTCACAAACAACTGACTTCAGCTTTATTGTTGCGCATTTCCCAAAGAAATTGGACTGCAGTCAAATTTAAAATTGCCAAGTCATCCTACCTCTGCCAAAAAATATATTTATCGAATGAAATCCAAATCTAGTCACAAGCAATTCAAGGTCACCACAATTTCTCTCTTTTTTGGCACAAGTCACTGTTTATATTGCCATTTTACTTCACAGATTAACTACTAATTAGAAGACTTCACAATATAATATGTACGTTCAAGATAAAGGAAATGGGTTGAAATGATGGGGAATAAAATTTTAAAAATCTAGCTGTGAAATTTGGCATCTGCCTAAATGTTTTACTGAAATCCCAGAACAGTGAAAATGCAACTGATTCACAAGGTAAAAGAGTGAATATTCACACTTCAAATTCTCGAAACAAAAATTCAGAATTAAGTAGTTAAGTTTGATTACAGCCGTGACACCAAAGCCAGGTGTGTATGAGATAGGGTGATGGAAAACACAATTAATGCAGTGACCTATCGGAAGTAGTTTTCAATTCTAGTTGCTATCTTTCATGGAAAGGACAGGTCAATTCTATAATCTGTCACTTCCTCCTCAAACATCCTGCAAATCACTGACAATAATGATGATGATCATTTGGGTGAAGTACTGCCAGGTGCGTAAAGGACATAGAACATAGAACAGTACAGCACAGAACAGGCCCTTCGGCCCACGATGTTGTGCCGAGCTTTATCTGAAACCAAGATCAAGCTAAAGGAGTACAGATTTTTTTTTTAAAGTACAAAAATCATCAGCCAGGTTTCATTCATAACTCAGAGTTAGAAGATTCTGGGTTCAACCCCACGGTCCAGACATGAACATGATCCGGGCGATATGGTGGCACAGTGTTTAGCACTGCTGCCTCACAGTACCAGGGACCCGGGTTCGATTCCTGGCTTGGGTCACTGTCTGTGTGCAGTTTGTACATTCTCCCTGTGTCTGCGAGGGTTTTTTTCCAGGTGATCCAGTTTCCTCCCACAGTCAAAAGATGTGCGGGTTAGGTGGATTGGCCATGCTAAATTGCCCCTTCGTGTCAGGGGGACTAGCTCAGGTAAATGTGTGGGGTTATAGGGATAGGATCTGGGTGGGATTGTGGTCGGTGCAGACTCGATGGGCCGAATGGCCTCCATCTGCATTGTAGGGTTCTATGACGCATCAACAATGCAGAACCCCCAATGTACTGCAGTGGGAGGGATATCTTTCAGAGGAAACTTTAAAAAGTGACCAATTACTTTCTCAGTAATGTTTATAGAGCAATCACTTGGCTCATTGCAGTATGCAAACAAACCTCTATCTGCTTGTTCTCATAACAACCATAATTTTGTCAGCTAGCCAAAAACATATTGATCAAGAAAAACACTGACCAAAGGTGTCTGGTACTGTAAGGGGCTACTTTTCTGGGAAGTTTCTATATGGATTGCACTGCAGACCTGCTCTAACAAGCTGCATGGAATTTCACACCTGTGGGGTGTCACCATCGACTTCAAAAAGGGAAATGCAAAGTGCTGAATTTTAATCAGCAGCAAGGACAAGGGGAACTGCTAACCAGTCAGACACACCCAACAAACACTCAACGCCAAGGACGACAAAATAATCCCATCTCCTGTTGGTTTCAATGAGTCAAAAATTGAAGTTAAAGATTGGGGGGGTTTAAAAGAACTTTCAAGTCAGACAGAAATATAGGTCATCAAATTAATCTGGAAAAACTGAAGCAGTAAAAAATCTCAATCTTTCTCTGAAGCAATGGTTGTGTCCAGCAAGTGCAGCTGATCTTCAATTCAACTTTTAAAAAATTTGTATACAGGGTGTGTGGGTGCCGCTGGCAAGGACAGCATTTATTCCCCATTGCTAGATTGCCCTGGAGAAGGTGGTGGTGAGCTGCCTTCTTGAATTGCAGTAAGAAGTTTAACACCACCAGGTTAAAGTCCAACAGGTTTATTTGGTAGCAAAAGCCACACAAGCTTTCGGAGCCCCAAGCCCCTTCTTCAGGTGAGTGGAGTCTGAAGGGGCTTGAGGCTCCGAAGGCTGTGTGGCTTTTGCTGCCAAATAAACCTGTTGGACTTTAACCTGGTGTTGTTAAACTTCTTACTGTGTTTACCCCAGTCCAACGCCAGCATCTCCACTTCTAGAATTGCTGCAGTCTGAGGTGTAGGCACACCCAAAGTGCAGTTAGGGAGTTCCTGGACAGTGAAGAAATTACAATATATTTCCAAGTCAGGATTGTGAGCGACTTGGAGGGGAAGTGGTTGTGTTCCCAGGCATCTGCTGCCTTTGTCCTTCTCGTGGGTTTGGACGGTGTTGCCCAAGGAACTTTGGAGAGTCCCAACAGTGCATTGGGAGCATTTAATAAACGATGCACTTCAAACAGCCGCAAGGCTCAGTAACTTCTGAAATGTGTGCGCACGCACATGCGTGCTTTCACATCTTATTATTTTTTTCAGGTTTAGTAACTAAAAAACTTATTCTGATTCAAGAAAACAAAGTTTGATTGGCTCCTTATCAAATCAATACATTTGGATTTATATGGCATTTACAAGGAGGGCTAAATACAGGGGAGACAGTTCACTCCCCCGTACCTGTTCATAACATACAAGTCACTATTTGAAGTAAATTTTTCTTTTATATAAAAATGCTCTGTATAAATGTAAAATTGTAAGACTGTACAAGCTGATCACCAACGAATACGATTGTCCACCTAAGAAACTTTGTGTTATTGGTCATGAGTTCAGAGTGTCCAGGCGTTGTGTCTATGCTGTATTTCTTGAGGCAAGCCTTCAGGGTGTCTTTGAAGCACTTTCTTTGTTGTCCTCTTGTTTGGGAACCTTCCTTGAACTGCGCAAAGGAGATATGCTTTGGCAGTCAGGATTCTGACATCATAAGCACACGGCTGGCCCAGCAGAGTTGGTTTTGGATGATCAAGGCCTCGATGCTGGTGCTCTCATCTCCTTCAAGGATGTTGACGTTAGTACACCTGTCCTCCCATCTGATGTGGAGAATCCGTCTTGGACAGCATTGATGGTACCTCTCCAGGGTCTTGAGGTGGCGTCTGTACGTAGTCCAAGTTTCTGAGCTATAGAAGAGTTGGGAGGACCATTGCCTTGTACAGGATGGTGCCAGCACAAATGTCATGGTTGAAGACTCTTGTCCACAGGCATCTAAAGGCAGCATTCGCAGATTGGATACGATGTTGGATCTCCGCATTGATGTCAGCTTCAGATGAGAGGTGGTTCCCCAATAGAAATGTTCCATATTTGGGAGGGTTTTTCCATTGTTCTGGATGGAGGGAGAGACCAGATATTGTCCTGGAGTGGGTTGCTTAAGGACTCGAGTCTGCTCGAGGTTGAGAATGAATCCTCGA